>NC_054570.1:4351052-4409778 GCF_017654505.1 Polyodon spathula | reverse complement strand
CAAATTAACATGTATTTATACTAAAGTAATACAAAAATGACTACAAAAGATTTAGAAGCGAGTAGTTTTGAGATTTACGATTATACTGCACATACATTTTCCCATTGGAAATAGTGATATTTTGAAATATCACTGTCCTGGTCACAAAAACAAAGTTTGTGGGGAATAGCATTTTCTATACTTTTGAGGCATACGCAATTAGGAAATAACACCTACTACCCAGGAACAAAAATTGTGTCAGTGTAATCTTTCATAACATCAAAACAGACAATTTTGTAGCTCTCTATTTTTGTTCCATCTTACGACAGTCTGTCTGTTTGATGGAGAGTATTGTTAATCCAGGGAGCATTGTTTAAGTGAAACTAATCTAGTCTTAACTGGAGATACTGTATGAAAAAGTAATGGTGCAAAGATGGTTAAATTTGTCAACTAGTAACTCAGTAGGCAATGACTGCAAAGGTGGTGGTGGAGCCGAGCTTATTTCAGAGACCCTTTGTATAGTTGAAGAATTAATTACACGACTTAATAGTGTGGGCCCCACTTTTTCAGGGTACCGATATAATGGCTTTAAATAAAATACAAGACTGATCAGATTATAAAAAAAAAAAAAACACATGCTGAATAAAAGTCAAGAGCCTTAAAGTCAACAGCCTTTAAAATGGACTTCCATCAATGTGTAGGTTAAAATCTCCAAGTAAAAGAATCCAATCAATTAGTTGACAGTAAAAGACATTTCAGCAAATTCAGACAGAAAAAACTGACTAGGTTTAGGTGGTTGGCTAGATAATAGTAAAGATAAGGATTCAAATGAAGAAAACTCCTCTGCATTTTGTTTGCAGTTAGTGATTTGGGGGAAAAAAAAAAAAACTCTTGCCTTTCTGAATGAGCTTTCTCAGCAAAAGTAGAATTTAAAAAGGAGAGGCCTCAAATCAAGCTTCGGTCAGAAGTCAAGTTTATAATGTTAAATGAAATCATTGATAAGGAAAGATTTGTTTGATAATGAATGAACATTGAGTAATGCAAGGCATAGTTTTACAACAACTCCTGGAGGATTTACATTAACCCTTCAGGTTAAACTACCGTGCCTCTACTGCTAGAATGCTTGGATGCTAATTTAACAGTCTTAATGGGATTATTACAGGACAGCTCAGATTTTGAAAGAACAATGTTCTGTAGAAAGTAGTATCTATTTTGTCAATGTACTTTCTAAATAAAACCCCAAATCAATTTTAAAATGTAGAAAAATGTGCATAGCAATTTTGCTGGACAGGTTATCAGCCTTCCCTAAAACGTCCATTAACTACCCCTCACAGAACAGTGTTTTCAGTGACTAGAAATGGCACAATAAAAACATTATCCAATCTCTGGCTAGATGTCTTTGCAGCCAATCACAGCAAGACAGGGGTTAGAAGAGACCGAATCTTTGAAAGCAAAAAATACCACCAGTCCTGCCTAAATCCAACTGTCCCTGGGTTCTTGGGCAAACAAAATGATTTTGTAGCACCAAACTTATGCGGTTTTTCTATGGGTGTAGGGGGGGGGTGGGCGATGATGTTAAGGTTGGCTCCTTTTGGAATGGGGCATTGAACTCCGGGTTTTTTGTCTTTACCACGGGTTGTGCAGGGTTGAAACACTGTTCAGTCGTGCTTGTCCAAAAAACATAACATGTAGAACTAGTTCATCCCGGAAAACATTTGTTCTTTTTACAAGTGTGTAAAAAACTGGGGCTCTTCAAACCCAAATTTTTATATTGCATCTGAGCAACCACACAGGTTTTGGTACCAAGTCGTTCGCAGAGTAACATGATTACACTTGAAAATAGCATCTCTTTTTATAAGGACCGGTATCATTAAAGACGCTATGCCATGTCACAGGGAAACATTAAAGACTATGCAGTATTTAAAACATTACTCATGATTAAGGTAATGTTGCATTTTAGCCCCTGAAAACACATTTACTTTCATTACCTTACAAAAATAACCTATAGGTTTCTATAGCCTATAGGCCAAAATGTCCCAATTCTCTATAAAAACCTACAGGTTCAATACAATAACCTATAGGTCTTCTATAGAAGTATTCTATTGGTTATTTTCATAAGGGTTGTTATTACTCCCAGACCCAAACGGACTTCACAAAAGCACACAAACTGGCAGTTAATGAAAAGGACCAGATTTCAGAATGTTAGATTAAAATGGAGACATATTGATTTTGGGGGAATGAACAATTGTTGCCACAAAAAAAAAAAATTATATATATGTATACACTTACATACACACATTTACTTAAACCTTTAGTAAGAGAATAACTTGGGGGGGGAAGGAAAGTTCAAAATATGGGGGGGAGTACAGCAACTTCATTACACAATGACACATATGAAAGTTCAATTTACTATGGTTACCAAAAACTGACTTCACAATACCTAAAAAGTTTAGTGGCAAAACAAAAACAAGGGAGGAGAAATTGTTGTGTGCTACTTTTTCAAGCTATTGGAAACAGCTACAATAAATAAAAGCACACCAAAGTGCAATAAAAAGCTTCTGGCGACGTGGATCTTCACATTCGGCCTCGTCATTCATCTAGCCGCGGGAGTTCATTCCTATTGGAGGTTTTATTTTTTGAACTGCCTGCTTTGTCACTTCTAAACAAACTCATTTTTTGTTACACGCATTGCTTGGGGAATGAGCAATGATCAGTTGTAGCGAGTGTAAAAAAATAAAAATAAATAAATAAAAATCAGAAATCGAACCGGCATAAGAGATGAGATGAGCGCTTTTCCCCTAGTTTTGAGACTATTTCAAATGGGTTTTTGTAGTTTTTATTGTTGTGGACTATTTGGCTGTCCTGTAGTTGCTCTGTCTCTGGTAGAGCACTGTGTTTACTCATTTTTAAACAGAGAAAGTGAGGAAAGAACAGAAATGCAGCACTGACTGGCTGAAACACTTTACAGTATGGTGATGCAGAGTCATTATTGGCATGAGATGGGATGTTGTGTGGTTCAGTTGTCCATACCATATGAAAGATTTCTGGGGCATACCAGTTTTATGTTACAACACCACATTTGCCTTGGGCAATGTTTTTGAACTCCTACCAGAACAGTTCAACAAAGTTGATCTATAATGAAATTCTGTGGGGAAAGAAGAATTAGGGGGAAAAGAAAAAACCACTTACGACACACAGCCATCGCTCTCCACTCTTGCAGTTTGATCCCAGCTCTCTGGCAGGCATCTGCATAGGCTTCCAAAGCCTGGCAGAGAAGAGTCTGGTTGCCATTGTTCACACACAGGTCGTACATACAGTTCTGCTGATAAATGCTGGGATCAATAAAGGCCTGGCACAATGCAAAGGGACCACTGCTTTGGGTCAGCAAATCACAAGAGCCGCCCATCTTGTATTGTTGGGCCAAGCGCGTATAGCAAACTGGGCACGGGCCATTGCAGTCAGCCTGGCAGAAGCGGTCTGCGTTGTCCACCTTCCAGCTCCACCCAAATTCCATTTCATTCTTCACCTGAGAGCCGCTTGGAGTCACAAAGTCATCAGTGGAGTCGCCGTTGTTGTTGCCACACATCCCGCAGACCCTCTCAGTGAACGATCTGGGGAGTGTGATCACCAGGTATCCGTTCCAGTTGTACATCACAGAAAGACCAAAGTCCATTTCCACAACCAGCAAGGCACCGCTCTGGTACAGCTTAATCTTCCCCAGTTGGAGAGAGAAGGGCAGGTATCGTCTCACCCCATTCACCTTCATAACGAAAGCATGCAATAAACAAGCACTTACTTTAAATCACGTTATAAACTGCAGCTGTTTTTACTTTCTAGACCACTAAATGCATAAGATGTGAAGTGAAATCTCAAATCTAGTACTCTACTGCAAGATTGCATTTAAACCTTATTTCATTCACAATTCCATAGAATTGATCTTGCCTTGAAACGAAAAGGACAGCTACCAAATACCAAACAATGGATTACGTTGGAGACAATAGTCTAGCTTTATTAAAAATCCAAACCGCATTATTCTGTGCATGACCAGTTGCTGCCCCAGGGCATACTGTGCTCATCATTACTCAAATATCGGTTAAAAACTCTCCTTACCCATACAAACCCAAGCTCCCGCCTCACGACTGTGATAGCATCTCCAGAAACTGCCACATACACTGTTCTGATGGAAGACAACAGCCTGCTTCCCAAGTGCTCATTCTGCACTTGGACAGAGAACTGGGGGATATTTCTTTGAGATCCACATTTTTGGGCAAGGGTGTAGGTGCAGTTTCCCTGGAAGTCAAAGTTCATGCCGTCAAAGGTGTGGTAGTGAGGGCCTCCCAAGACCCAACAAGATGTTGAGTCTGCAACGCAGATGGGCTGGAGGTTTATGACCTGGCACTTGGCGTTTGGCCCACAGTCAATTCCGTCACAAGGGAGGGAGCCATCTGAAATATAGCATTTTATAAGTTGCATAATGTCTGAGAGAACAGGAAATCCAATAAAGTCTTTTGAACGAGTCGTACCTGGTTTGAAGCATCCCATCATCCCGTCCTGGACTTTGCACACCAATCCCTTTGAACAGGATGCCTCCATGCATTGTAGGCCTGTGGAAGGAGAGCAGCAACATTTCCTGCTGCACATCAGTTCCCAAACAACCTCACCAGCCTGCATCCAGAACAGAAGGCAAGACAATGTAGAAAAGGAGTCTGGCCAAGACTTGGGAGATGATGATGAACCGGGTCAACACCGAGAAACACTAAACAGAAATGTTCATACAATGAAAAATCTAATCCAAATTAACCTTAAACTATCAAATACGCTACTCCTCCCCCTAATAACTCAAGATCTGGTGTTTGCAATTCAGAATAAGGTTACACTGCTGTTTGTGTGTTTTAAATTTATTTGCAAATAGTTGCACTCAATAAGTTGACAATTTACCATGCAATCTACCAAGTGCAGAAACCAATACTTGGTATCAACATTGTGCAGGCAGTGCAAAAACTATACCTTGTAGTATCTTCCCTTCTCAAAACAACCACAACTCTTCGCCTCAACACATCTGTCCCCATCAAGCTGGTAGCCAGCATTGCACTCGCAGCCCTCTGCACACGAAGGCACACAAGATATTTTCCCTGTTATCCCAGCACAGGACATGGCACAGGTACTGGCACAGAGTTTGTACTGGGAGTTAGCAGGGCATGCCATGGCTGAAAAAAAAGAGAATCTTACAACATTCCTGTAACTCCTACCTACAGAAACTAGAAATCATGTAAATAGGCAAATACTCACGGCAGAAATAGTCATTCCTCCAAGGTTGGATCTGCACCCCCGCCACCTGGCAGGCAGCTGTGTAAGCCTGCAAGCTGTGACACAGCTGCTTTATCCCACCATCAGACAGACACAGGTCGTACACACAGTCATTAAAGTAACTCTGGGGGTCTACCACCGGGAGGCAGGCTCTGAAGGGTCCAGTGGGTGCAGTGAGCATCCCGCAGTATCCAGCCATTCCAAACAGGGACTTCCCAGAACGATCGCAGAGAGGGCAGTCGTTTCCACAGCCGTCATTGCAGTCAGCGCCCGGCACAAACACCTTCCAGGAAGAGCCCAGAGCCCGGACGTCTGTAGTCAGGCTGCCGTCCGCAAGCTGGAAATCGTCCCCCGGGTTCCCGTTGTAGTTCCCACAGAGACCGCACATCTGGCCCATGTAGGTTTGAGGCACCGTCACCACCACAGAATACAGCAGATCATACGTCACCTCCACACCTGCCTCTGTCTGTATAACCACCTTGAGACCATGCTGAGTCACACTAACCCGGTTCAGGACAGCAGGAATGTTCCACAGTATGCCATCCACCTGGGAGACAATTCAGGAAGGAGATTTACTTCTGGATCAACTTGGGTAAAATAATGCATTCTCTTAACATTCATTAACTCAAGTTTAGACACATTTAACAAAATCTTACCTTGACTTTTCCGCTCTGTCCTTGAGTCAAGGTAAAGTTGCTCCCATAGATCCCCAGCTCCACCAGCTTTGTAACAGCCACCGTCCCACTGCCCCACTTCTCATTCTGCACGCTCACAGAGAAAGGTTCCACACTACCCATGGCTCCCCTTTTAGGGCAGCTCACAGCCAGCGTGTAGGTGCATGTGCCCTGGAAGTCGAAGGGACGGCTGTCGAAGGAGCGGTAGTGTGGGTCCCCGGAGGCAGAGCACTTGCCAAAAATCACCTCCGGGATACACTTGCGCACTCCATTTTCTACACTGCATTTTTCACCTTTGCCACAAGTGAAAGGGAGACACTTGACCTGGCCATTTGACCCACAAGTGCACCGCTGCTGGCACAGAGATTCAGGGAAAAAGCTCTCCCCAGCTTGATAGTACACGTTGTTGTGGAGGCAGCCACACTCGGAAGGGAGGACACAATTCACCCCGCTGAGGACAAAACCAGTCACACACCGGCAGTCCTCCATACAAGGAGCATCAAGGGGGGCTGGTGATTCAATACAGGAACGGGGGAAGGCAGTTGAGCACAACTCGTAGTTACTGTTGGCAGGGCAGGGAATTTCTGAAGGGACAAGTAAAACAGTGTTTGTCAAAAAATAGGTTTAGGTGAGAAGTGCATTTTAGTGAAGATCTGCTTGCCATGATAACTACAATGCCCTTGACACCAGGTGACTTCTCTTCTAAATTACATCACAATGTTCACTGGCTAGTGATAGAACCATCACATCTAGCTACTAATTACGCTTCCTAAATATTCAACATGGTGATCTGTGCTTCAGGAAGACTCTTACCACAGAAGCCCTTGGATCTCCAGGAGTAGATGTTGGCCCCCACTTCCTGACACGTAGTCACATAACTAGCGATAGATTGACACAGGACAGACTGGAGACCTTTGTACATGCAGACATCATACACACAATTCTCAAAGAACCTCTTTGGATCCACAACACCAAGGCAGTCTCTGAAAGGCCCTCTGGGGTCTGTGATCCTTCCACAGAAGCTACTTCCTGCATAAGCCCATTTCTCTTTCTCACTGCACTCCGAGCAGGAACCTTGACACCTATCAACACAGCCAGGAACGTCGCCCGTCTTCCAGCGCTCTCCAAATGCATCTGGGCTGAGGTCTGTCTGGCCATTCTTTCCCATCAGGTCATCAGCAGGATCACCATTGTAGTTTCCACAAAGGCCACAGAGGGAGCCAGAGTATTCACTAGGCACAGTGACGGTGACACTGCTGCTCCAGTCAAAGGTCAGCCTGAGACCAAAATCTGTTTGTACAACTGCATTCATCCCAATCTTGTAAATTTTCACTTTGCCATTACTCAATAAGTGCGGTAGGTTGAGCAAGATTCCATCCACCTGTACAGGAGAAGAAAAAGACATTTTCATGCATCAGTACTGGTATTCAGGAAATCCATCATCAAGTTAGGCAAACTGGAAACCAACCCACCTGAATCTTGCCGCTATTGTCTTTGCTGATCTCAATGGCGATTCCATACACCTTCACCCGTACCATCTTTGTGTAAGACACCACTGTGCTTTCCCTATTGTCATTCTGTACATGCACCTCAAATGGAGTCAAACTGGGATTGTTCGAGCACAACGCCACCAGCTGGTAAATGCAGGTGCCTTGGAAGTCATACCAGCGTCCATCAAAGGTGGTGTAGTGAGGGTCTCCCCCAGCCGAACAGGTTTTGAAGGATTTAACAGAAGGATAGCAACCCCGCACCCCTTTGACGAGCCTGCACTCCTCAGAGGGGTTGCACGAAGCTTGTTTGCACGTCACCCGGCTTGTGTAGAGATCACAGGAACACTGCTGTGTGCAGCTCTCGTCAGCCCAGAACTTCTCATTGGGCAGGTAGTAATATCCCTGGTAGGTGCAGCCGCATCGTTGGGCGGGAACACACAGATTGCCGCTCCTCAGATACCCAGCGTTGCACTGGCAGGAGTCCACACAAGGTAACTTGCATTTGAATGAGGCTTCAGGGTCACTGCATGTTGCTGGGCAGGCAGAGCCACAAGACTCGTAGTGACTGTTCTCCAGGCAGCTCATAGCTAAGGGGAGATCAAACACCTTGTGTTATGGCTGATTTCAAGGGTCAAAGTCTAACTGACTGAATAAGCAAAGCATGCAATGTTAACATGATCAAATTAAACCCTAACCTTTATGTTGCAAAAAAGTATATATTTTGATAGCCACGAGAAAAGAATTGGAAGAATATAAAAAAAAAAATAGTATTTAACAAATCTAGCAAGGTGCAGATGATTCGTTATATTACAGAATACATTAAACTGATTTTCTAAAATAGGAATATTATGTGCATTGAAAATTTTAAAAAGGTAATTTCCTAAATTGCAACTATATTTATTTTAAACTGCTTTGAGCTACACAGTGTTTTAACCTCTCTCCCGACGAGAGTCTGAGGTCGGGTCATTGTTGGGCAGAAAAACGTTGACAAACTCTTTGCCAGCAGGACTTGCTGAGCAGAAACCTGCATGTGGGGGAGAGAAAGAAACCCATGTTAATTTGTTCACTGTAAAATTGTGAGATAGATAATGGTGCTAATGATGTTTGCATATTCTGGTGCATATATTCAAACAGATGTGTCAAGCACAGATCTCCATGGACCATCACAGTACACACCTGGGTCCAGAATTACAACTATTACAAAAGCACTGAAGAGAATTCCTCAAATGCTACATGTACACTGTACTGCAGAACCATACTGATTTTAATGCATTTGGAGTGTGATGCTTCATGAATTGAATTGCGCCTTACATACATATTAATCATTTACTGCGTAACTTTATATATGCTACTATCATCCTGCAATCCTCACCCTAAACAAAGAGGGGACAAAGAATTCTCTCAATCTGAACACAAGCCTATACATACTGTACACGGGTAGAGCTACGTTAAGCATCAAACTTCAACTTTGAATATTAATATCCCTTCCCTAGCTCTGCCTACACGCGTACATGAAACTTGCAGGAGGCAACATTCAAGCAGCGCTACAGTTGCTCTAAAGTGATGACCAAGAACATGCTGCCTTTAACAAAACTCAAACAGAACAGATTTTGAGCAGCCCACCTGCATAATGTCAAAAAAAAAAAATCAAAACAAAAACAAACAGTTACTGTTCACGGCTGTGTGTAGGTTCTCTTTAAAAGAAAGCTTTTTGCTTTAAATATTGTTTTATACGGTAGTTGCAAGCAAAGTATGCATACAAAACGTCAGCATCGAGTTCTCTAAAATAAAAGCAAGATTTTTCACCTTAACTTGCATTTGCCTGGCATTGGTCATATGTTATTACTAGTTACTGCTGATGCGCACATCGCATGGCTCTCTAACACTATGCATCTGCATGCGTTCTCTGGGTACGGACATACTGTACCAAACCCGGATAAGAAAGGGAGAGCTACTTTATTAGCGCCTGCCGATTACCCTTTTAGTAACAAACCAGCACTGCCATTCGCATCCTACTTCGCGATTCCTGGAACAGTGCAACTGGAAGCGATGATAATACTCAGTTATGTGCACGATTGTAGTCTATAACCATCGTGAAACTATTGCGCAGATCAACCTGCGTTTGGTGTAACGTGATGTAAAGAAAACAAAACATGCATGACGTGCTGAAAAAAAATAAAGTACAGCAGTAGGCGACTAGGCGCAAGAGTACGTCGTGCATAACGTACAACCGCAAGACAATTAAATCCAGAGACTGTTCAGCGGCAAGCGGTCCAGTTTATGTTTCTACCCAGTGATTTAAAACCGTTCTAAGACTTACCGCCGCTCAGCACAGAGAAAGAGCATATCAGCAACAGTGTTCGCCACATTGCTGGAAGAAAAGAAACACATAGGCTGCAGAACTGGGTTTATGTTTACAGGCAGGGCGAGTGGACACTAACAAAACTTAGTCAAATCACGCTACAGTACTCAGCTCAACAAACTCGTGGCAATGTCGTGTGCTAAAATAATACACAAGCCTATTACATTGACAGGAAACGTAACATACGATGTGTAATAAGTCCCACAGTAAAGGCTGTAGCGACACACCTTCAACACCTTCAGTTTTTTTAAGTTCTTACCTGAAATTTGGCTTAGCTATTAAAGTGCGACTGTTCCCTATTTATCAGGTTTGAGGTTCGCGTCTTCTAATTAGTCTCTCAACTCGAAGCACCTGCGGGGGTAGGTGTTAATGGTCCAGCATTAAATTGGACACTGTGTCGCTCTTCCTGGAATTAACTGGTCCAATGCTGAAAAGGTAAACTGAGTCATATTATTATTTATTATTATTATTATTATTATTATTATTATTATTATTATTATTATTATTATTATTAGAAGAAGAAGAAGAAGAAGAAGAAGAAGAAGAAGAAGAAGAAGAAGAAGAAAAGATGGGAAAGTGAAGCCTCGTGAATCACAGTCCTCTGAACCAATGTTTAAACAAATGGTTCACTGATCCGAATCTCATAGAGCGCTTCATGCTCTTTAGTGCCATCTTCTGGCAGAGCTGCACAACCCAATGTCTTTAGTGTTAAAGCATTCGTCAAATGTAACGGGACTCTCAATAATAAAGTGCCATTATGGACAACTCTACTACTAGTTTACAGTGAAGGTAATGACCCTTAATATATTCTTTGAGATATATATATATATATATATATATATATATATATATATATATATATATATATATATATATATATATATATATATATATATATATATATACACACACACACACACACACACACACACACACACACACACACACACACACAGTGCCTATAGAAAGTCTACCCCCTTGAACTTTTTTCACATTTTGTTGTGTCAGTGCCATAGAGTTTCATGCATTAAAATGAGGGGTTTTTTGATAGGAGACTTGATATGAGGCTTTCAAAGCACTTGCTGGAGTCTATGCAGCATTTTTATTGTGCTTTTTTGTTCACTGATTTCTGGTAATTTGCATTCGAATAAATCTGTTTTTCACAACAAGACTGACATGTTTAGTTTCTAAATGTAGTTTTAATTTTGTTGGTTTCAAACTGTCATTCGCCAGAGTTGCTGCACACACAACACAGTGAGGCCTTAAATCCAAAATCCTAATATGCTTCGTCATACTTTCTTGTCTTTGTCGATCTTTACGGGGATCAAGTGCAGTGGATTCGGGCTTTCGCTTTGGTACAGTGCCTATCGAGACCAAGAATCGATCCATTTTCACAGCCATCTCTCTCTCTCTCTCTCTCTCTCTCTCTCTCTCTCTCTCTCTCTCTCTCTCTCTCTCTCTCTCTCTCTCTCTCTCTCTCTCTCTCTCTCTCTCTAACCGTCTCCTCCGATTTTCAGCCATGGTGATCTGCAATACGTGTTGGTCAGTTTCATTTTATACCTGATAGTTTATTTTTAATTAATGAGGCGTAAGATACATTAGTTGAAACAGTATTCACTACTATGACATTTGAAAAACTATTTGGGCAAGAGCAGTGTAGAATATTATAATAACGCATGTCCTACCTAGTTTGTAAAGTACAGTATTGGTCGGACACCGTAATTTATAATGGATACATACGGGTCCTCGGAGACTCATTGGCTGTTATAATTTATACTGGAGCGATGACGCTCATGTTAATAAAATATAAACCTGTCTAACTGAACTAAACTGCCTTGGGACACATCAACATGGTGTCAGAAGCGGAGCTTCATTCCAAGGAATAAACAAAACAAAGGTAATAAATAAATAAATAAATAAATACCGCGAGTTGCTGCATACAGTATATTTGAAACCTGCTATAGAGAACACAAATAAATCAGAAACAAACAATGATGTCAGACGGATTTTTCTGACCAGAATCTCTTGTTTTAGATGGTAGTATGCTGACAATTGGCGAGTTTTTTTAAAGAGGAATATGACATATGTGTGTGTGTGTGTGTGTATATATATAGTAACTAAAACAGAGGTCAGAGAACCACTGGCAAACTCAGACCACAACATGGTCTCATTTGAAGTGTTTTTTAAATCCCCAAAAGTAATGACTAAAGCTAAGGTTTACAATTTTAGAAAAGCAAACTATGAAGGTATGAAACAGAGACTAACAGAAGTAGATTGGAGTAAAATAGAGAAAACATCCACAGAAGAAGGATGGTTGTTCTTCAAAAATGTAGTACTAGAGGCGCAAAACAATTACATCCCTAAAGTAGACAAATCTAAATGTAAAACTAAATTGCCAAAATGGTTTAATAGATCAATTAAAAAAAATATTCAGCGAAAAAAGGCACTTTACAGAGCATTAAAAAAGGACCAAAAAGAAAGTACGCAGAAAGAGTACACAGAACTGCAAACGCAAGTCAAAAAGGAAGTTAGAAAGGCCAAGAGAGAAATAGAAATGAACATTGCTAAGGGAGCTAAAACCAATTCCAAAATGTTTTTCCAATATTACAACAGCAAGCGAACATTCAAAGAGGAGATTAAATGTTTAAGAGATACAAATGGCAAAATTGTAGATGAAGAAAAAAAAAATAGCAAATATATTAAATGATTACTTTTCACAAGTTTTTACAAAGGAAGATACTGACAACATGCCCCACATGTCATCCAGTTCCTATCCAGTTTTAAATAACTTTAGCATAACTGAGGCAGAAGTGTTAAAGGGACTAGGAGCTCTTAAAATAAACAAATCCCCTGGGCCGGATGAGATCCTCCCAGTAGTACTCAAAGAAATGAAAGAAGTAATTTACAAACCGCTAACCAAGATCATGCAGCAGTCTCTTGACACAGGGGTGGTACCGACAGACTGGAAAATTGCAAACGTAATACCGATCCACAAAAAGGGAAACAAAACTGAACCAGGTAACTACAGACCAGTAAGCCTGACTTCTATTATATGCAAACTTATGGAAACTATAATAAGATCCAAAATGGAAAATTACCTATATGGTAACAGGGTCCTGGGAGACAGTCAACATGGTTTTAGGAAAGGGAGATCGTGTCTAACTAACTTGCTTGATTTTTTTGAGGATGCAACATCCATAATGGATAATTGCAAAGCATATGACATGGTTTATTTAGATTTCCAGAAAGCTTTTGACAAAGTCTCGCACAAAAGATTAATTCTCAAACTGAACGCAGTTGGGATTCAAGGAAACACATGTACATGGATTAGGGAGTGGTTAACATGTAGAAAACAGAAAGTACTGATTAGAGAAAAAACCTCAGAATGGAGTGTGGTAACCAGCGGTGTACCACAGGGATCAGTATTAGGTCCTCTGCTATTCCTAATCTACATTAATGATTTAGATTCTGGTATAGTAAGCAAACTTGTTAAATTTGCAGACGACACAAAAAAGTAGGAGGAGTGGCAAACACTGTTGCAGCAGCAAAGGTCATTCAAAATGATCTAGACAAGATTCAGAACTGGGCAGACACATGGCAAATGACATTTAATAGAGAAAAGTGTAAGGTACTGCACGCAGGAAATAAAAATGTACATTATAAATATCATATGGGAGATACTGAAATTGGAGAAGGAATCTATGAAAAAGACCTAGGAGTTTTTGTTGACTCAGAAATGTCTTCATCTAGACAATGTGGGGAAGCTATAAAAAAGGCTAACAAGATGCTCGGATACATTGTGAAAAGTGTTGAATTTAAATCAAGGGAAGTAATGTTAAAACTGTACAATGCACTAGTAAGACCTCATCTTGAATATTGTGTGCAGTTCTGGTCACCTCGCTATAAAAAAGATATTGCTGCTCTAGAAAGAGTGCAAAGAAGAGCGACCAGAATTATTCCGGGCTTAAAAGGCATGTCATATGCAGACAGGCTAAAAGAATTGAATCTGTTCAGTCTTGAACAAAGAAGACTATGTGGCGACCTAATTCAAGCATTCAAAATTCTAAAAGGTATTGACAGTGTCGACCCAAGGGACTTTTTCAGCCTGAAAAAAGAAACAAGGACCAGGGGTCACAAATGGAGTTTAGACAAAGGGGCATTCAGAACAGAAAATAGGAGGCACTTTTTTACACAGAGAATTGTGAGGGTCTGGAATCAACTCCCCGGTAATGTTGTTGAAGCCGACACCCTGGGATCCTTCAAGAAGCTGCTTGATGAGATTTTGGGATCAATAAGCTACCAACAACCAAACGAGCAAGATGGGCCGAATGGCCTCCTCTCGTTTGTAAACTTTCTTATGTTCTTATGACATTTTCATAGCGGCGACACACAGTGACAAACCCACCGGAACTCAAGCGCACATGCTTCTCGACCTTGCGGGGCCTGAGGCTATATCGAACGAGAACGTTAATTTGTTTATGCTCCAGCCTACTAGCTGAACATGGCACAGACACTGTCAAACTGAATCCAGGGAACATCTGATATGTCTCAAAAGCAAGTTTAGTGAGCTCTGCCATCCACAAACAACATAGCAATGGAGAAACATAAATTCAACACATGCAGTCAAAAACGCAGAAACAACTGACGCATATGTGAGTGACCAGCGAAATGAAGCAAAAAGCTACAACTTCAGCATTCTGCAAGAGGAACTAATTAGAGACAGACTTGTTTGCTTCAGTGACAGTGTCAGAAAAACACTAATATCGTGAAAATGAGCTCACTTTAGCAAAGACAATAAGAGTATGTCAAGTAAATGAGCTTACCCAACAGCACTCCAAAACACTGGCAACTCCAAAGCACACCTCAACCAATGTTGATAGTGTACAACGTAAAGATACAACAGATAAACAACATGAAACAAGGCCAAAGCCAGAGAAAGAGCAGTTTACACCAAAACCCATTGTAACCTGCAACAACTGTGGAGGCAGCCAGCCTTCAAAACGAGACTGATGCTAGCATATGGACAGCAGTGCCATGCAAGAAATTGAATCATTTCAAAAAATGCTGCAGATCTTAGGCAGTATACACAGAAACACAAGGCCAAAGATCTGTCAACCAGCTGGAACCAGTGCATAGCTCAAGTGACAGTGAGGCGTCATTTTATGTTGATGGACTGGAATCAAATAATAACAAAGATAAAAACAAAATCTACTGCACAATTAAAATGAATGGAAATCCTATCGAACTGAAAGTGGACACAGGTGCAAAATGCAATGTGATATCAATAGATACATACCAATGTGTAAAAAGCACAGAAAATCTGGACACAGCAAAGACCACTAAACATGGAGGCAATGTGATCCACACTGCAGGCACAGCTTTCCTTGAGTGCCACACTGCAGAATGATTGTACACATTGCTGTTTCATGCAGTCAAGAGAAATGTGCAGCCACTCTTGCCTTTCACAGACAGGTAGGTACAGTGTCTCGTAAAAGTATTCACCCCCCCTTGGGCTTTTCCACATTTTATTGTGTTACAACATGGAGTCAAAGTGGATTTAATTAGTTCTTGCCACTGATCAACACAAAAAAGTCCATAATGTCAAAGTGAAAAGTAAAATCTACAAATTGTTCTAAATTAATTACAAATATAAAACAGAAAATAATTGATTGCAGAAGTATTCACCCCCTTGAGTCAATATTTGGTAGAGGCACATTTGGTAGCAATTACAGCCATGAGTCTATTTGGATAAGTCTCTACCAGCTTTGCACATCTGGACACTTTTTTTTGCCCATTCTTCTTTGTAAAATTAAAACACTGTACAAAACATTGTAACAAACTTCATTAGTGTAACCATGAGGCAAAGTGGTTTACAGTGCACAGGTGTAGAGGTGATGCAATGCTCCAGCAATGACAAACAACAAAGGTCACCATCCAAACAATCCTTTATTTATAATCCAGGTAATGTACTGTAATGTATTATTATAAAGTTTGTGTCCTCGGATTTTGAATACATTAGTAATACAAGCATACAGTAGGGGTTTGAAAGGGATATCGAATAAGAGTGACTGTAGAAATTGATTGCCAGAGACCACACACTACCACACACAGTATCTGCTTCGGCATTAACAAGTTATAGCAATTATGTACCTTCAATGAGCGATCATGATAGGAAATGTCGCTTATGTCAAAAAGGGGCACAACCTTTATAATAATACATTACAGTACATTACCTGGATTATAAATAAAGGATTGTTTGGATGGTGAACTTTGTTGTTTGTCATTGCTGGAGCATTGCATCACCTCTACACCTGTGCACTGTAAACCACTTTGCCTCATGGTTACCCTAATGAAGTTTGTTACAATGTTTTGTACAGTGTTTCAATTTTACAAAGAAGAATGGGCAAAAATTGCAGTGCCCAGATGTGCAAAGCTGGTAGAGACTAATCCAAATAGACTCATGGCTGGAATTGCTACCAAATGTGCCTCTACCAAATATTGACTCAAGGGGGTGAATACTTATGCAATCAATTATTTTCTGTTTTATATTTGTAATTAATTTAGAATGCAATTAATTTGTAGATTTTATTTTTCACTTTGACATTATGGACTTTTTTGTGTTGATCAGTGGCAAAAACTCCAAATTAAATCCACTTTGATTACATGTTGTAACACAATAAAATGTGGAAAAATCCAAAGGGGGTGAATACTTTTAAGAGCCACTGTACCTACCTGTCTGTGAAAGGCAAAAGAGTGGCTGCACATTTCTGTTGACTGCATGAAACAGCAATGTGTACAATCATTCTGCGGTGTGGCACTCAAGGATAGCTGTGCCTGCAGTGTGGATCACATTGCCTCCATGTTTAGTGGTCTTTGCTGTGTCCAGATTTTCTGTGCTTTTTACACATTGGTATGTATCTATTGATATCACATTGCATTTTGCACCTGTGTCCACTTTCAGTTCGATAGGATTTCCATTCATTTTAATTATGCAGTAGCTTTCATTTTTATCTTTGTTATTATTTGATTCCAATCCATCAACATAAAATGACGCCTCACTGTCACTTGAGCTATGCACTGGTTCCAGCTGGTTGACAGATCTTTGGCCTTGTGTTTCTGTGTATACTGCCTAAGATCTGCAGCATTTTTTGAAATGATTCAATTTCTTGCATGGCACTGCTGTCCATATGCTAGCATCAGTCTCGTTTTGAAGGGTGGCTGCCTCCACAGTTGTTGCAGGTTACAATGGATTTTGGTGTAAACTGCTCTTTCTCTGGCTTTGGCCTTGTTTCATGTTGTTTATCTGTTGTATCTTTACGTTGTACACTATCAACATTGGTTGAGGTGTGCTTTGGAGTTGCCAGTGTTTTGGAGTGCTGTTGGGTAAGCTCATTTACTTGACATACTCTTATTGTCTTTGCTAAAGTGAGCTCATTTTCACGATATTAGTGTTTTTCTGACACTGTCACTGAAGCAAACAAGTCTGTCTCTAATTAGTTCCTCTTGCAGAATGCTGAAGTTGTAGCTTTTTGCTTCATTTCGCTGGTCACTCACATATGCGTCAGTTGTTTCTGCGTTTTTGACTGCATGTGTTGAATTTATGTTTCTCCATTGCTATGTTGTTTGTGGATGGCAGAGCTCACTAAACTTGCTTTTGAGACATATCAGATGTTCCCTGGATTCAGTTTGACAGTGTCTGTGCCATGTTCAGCTAGTAGGCTGGAGCATAAACAAATTAACGTTCTCGTTCGATATAGCCTCAGGCCCCGCAAGGTCGAGAAGCATGTGCGCTTGAGTTCTGGTGGGTTTGTCACTGTGTGTCGCCGCTATGAAAATGTCATAAGAACATAAGAAAGTTTACAAACGAGAGGAGGCCATTCGGCCCATCTTGCTCGTTTGGTTGTTAGTAGCTTATTGATCCCAAAATCTCATCAAGCAGCTTCTTGAAGGATCCCAGGGTGTCAGCTTCAACAACATTACTGGGGAGTTGATTCCAGACCCTCACAATTCTCTGTGTAAAAAAGTGCCTCCTATTTTCTGTTCTGAATGCCCCTTTGTCTAATCTCCATTTGTGACCCCTGGTCCTTGTTTCTTTTTTCAGGCTGAAAAAGTCCCTTGGGTCGACACTGTCAATACCTTTTAGAATTTTGAATGCTTGAATTAGGTCGCCACATAGTCTTCTTTGTTCAAGACTGAACAGATTCAATTCTTTTAGCCTGTCTGCATATGACATGCCTTTTAAACCCGGAATAATTCTGGTCGCTCTTCTTTGCACTCTTTCTAGAGCAGCAATATCTTTTTTATAGCGAGGTGACCAGAACTGCACAATATTCAAGATGAGGTCTTACTAGTGCATTGTACAGTTTTAACATTACTTCCCTTGATTTAAATTCAACACTTTTCACAATGTATCCGAGCATCTTGTTAGCCTTTTTTATAGCTTCCCACATTGTCTAGATGAAGACATTTCTGAGTCAACAAAAACTCCTAGGTCTTTTTCATAGATTCCTTCTCCAATTTCAGTATCTCCCATATGATATTTATAATGTACATTTTTATTTCCTGCGTGCAGTACCTTACACTTTTCTCTATTAAATGTCATTTGCCATGTGTCTGCCCAGTTCTGAATCTTGTCTAGATCATTTTGAATGACCTTTGCTGCTGCAACAGTGTTTGCCACTCCTCCTACTTTTGTGTCGTCTGCAAATTTAACAAGTTTGCTTACTATACCAGAATCTAAATCATTAATGTAGATTAGGAATAGCAGAGGACCTAATACTGATCCCTGTGGTACACCGCTGGTTACCACACTCCATTCTGAGGTTTTTCTCTAATCAGTACTTTCTGTTTTCTACATGTTAACCACTCCCTAATCCATGTACATGTGTTTCCTTGAATCCCAACTGCGTTCAGTTTGAGAATTAATCTTTTGTGCGGGACTTTGTCAAAAGCTTTCTGGAAATCTAAATAAACCATGTCATATGCTTTGCAATTATCCATTATGGATGTTGCATCCTCAAAAAAATCAAGCAAGTTAGTTAGACACGATCTCCCTTTCCTAAAACCATGTTGACTGTCTCCCAGGACCCTGTTACCATATAGGTAATTTTCCATTTTGGATCTTATTATAGTTTCCATAAGTTTGCATATAATAGAAGTCAGGCTTACTGGTCTGTAGTTACCTGGTTCAGTTTTGTTTCCCTTTTTGTGGATTGGTATTACGTTTGCAATTTTCCAGTCTGTCGGTACCACCCCTGTGTCAAGAGACTGCTGCATGATCTTGGTTAGCGGTTTGTAAATTACTTCTTTCATTTCTTTGAGTACTACTGGGAGGATCTCGTCCGGCCCAGGGGATTTGTTTATTTTAAGAGCTCCTAGTCCCTTTAACACTTCTGCCTCAGTTATGCTAAAGTTATTTAAAACTGGATAGGAACTGGATGACATGTGGGGCATGTTGTCAGTATCTTCCTTTGTAAAAACTTGTGAAAAGTAATCATTTCATATATTTGCTATTTTTTTTTCCCTTCATCTACAATTTTGCCATTTGTATCTCTTAAACATTTAATCTCCTCTTTGAATGTTCGCTTGCTGTTGTAATATTGGAAAAACATTTTGGAATTGGTTTTAGCTCCCTTAGCAATGTTCATTTCTATTTCTCTCTTGGCCTTTCTAACGTCCTTTTTGACTTGCGTTTGCAGTTCTGTGTACTCTTTCTGCGTACTTTCTTTTTGGTCCTTTTTTAATGCTCTGTAAAGTGCCTTTTTTCTCGCATATTTTTTTTAATTGATCTATTAAACCATTTTGGCAATTTAGTTTTACATTTAGATTTGTCTACTTTAGGGATGTAATTGTTTTGCGCCTCTAGTACTACATTTTTGAAGAACAACCATCCTTCTTCTGTGGATGTTTTCTCTATTTTACTCCAATCTACTTCTGTTAGTCTCTGTTTCATACCTTCATAGTTTGCTTTTCTAAAATTGTAAACCTTAGCTTTAGTCATTACTTTTGGGGATTTAAAAAACACTTCAAATGAGACCATGTTGTGGTCTGAGTTTGCCAGTGGTTCTCTGACCTCTGTTTTAGTTACTATATATATACACACACACACACACACATATGTCATATTCCTCTTTAAAAAAACTCGCCAATTGTCAGCATACTACCATCTAAAACAAGAGATTCTGGTCAGAAAAATCCGTCTGACATCATTGTTTGTTTCTGATTTATTTGTGTTCTCTATAGCAGGTTTCAAATATACTGTATGCAGCAACTCGCGGTATTTATTTATTTATTTATTTATTACCTTTGTTTTGTTTATTCCTTGGAATGAAGCTCCGCTTCTGACACCATGTTGATGTGTCCCAAGGCAGTTTAGTTCAGTTAGACAGGTTTATATTTTATTAACATGAGCGTCATCGCTCCAGTATAAATTATAACAGCCAATGAGTCTCCGAGGACCCGTATGTATCCATTATAAATTACGGTGTCCGACCAATACTGTACTTTACAAACTAGGTAGGACATGCGTTATTATAATATTCTACACTGCTCTTGCCCAAATAGTTTTTCAAATGTCATAGTAGTGAATACAGTTTCAACTGATGTATCTTACGCCTCATTAATTAAAAATAAACTATCAGGTATAAAATGAAACTGACCAACACGTATTGCAGATCACCATGGCTGAAAATCGGAGGAGACGAGAGAGAGAGAGGAGAGAGGAGAGAGAGAGAGAGAGAGAGAGAGAGAGAGAGAGAGAGAGAGAGAGAGAGAGAAGAGATGAGAGAGAGAGAGAGCTGTGAAAATGGATCGATTCTTGGTCTCGATAGGCACTGTACCAAAGCGAAAGCCCGAATCCACTGCACTTGATCCCCGTAAAGATCGACAAAGACAAGAAAGTATGACGAAGCATATTAGGATTTTGGATTTAAGGCCTCACTGTGTTGTGTGTGCAGCAACTCTGGCGAATGACAGTTTGAAACCAACAAAATTAAAACTACATTTAGAAACTAAACATGTCAGTCTTGTTGTGAAAAACAGATTTATTCGAATGCAAATTACCAGAAATCAGTGAACAAAAAAGCACAATAAAAATGCTGCATAGACTCCAGCAAGTGCTTTGAAAGCCTCATATCAAGTCTCCTATCAAAAAACCCCTCATTTTAATGCATGAAACTCTATGGCACTGACACAACAAAATGTGAAAAAAGTTCAAAGGGGTATGGACTTTCTATAGGCACTGTGTGTGTGTGTGTGTGTGTGTGTGTGTGTGTGTGTGTGTGTGTATGTGTGTGTGTATATATATATATATATATATATATATATATATATATATATATATATATATATATATATATATATATATATATATATATATATATATAAAGAATATATTAAGGGTCATTACCTTCACTGTAAACTAGTAGTAGAGTTGTCCATAATGGCACTTTATTATTGAGAGTCCCGTTACATTTGACGAATGCTTTAACACTAAAGACATTGGGTTGTGCAGCTCTGCCAGAAGATGGCACTAAAGAGCATGAAGCGCTCTATGAGATTCGGATCAGTGAACCATTTGTTTAAACATTGGTTCAGAGGACTGTGATTCACGAGGCTTCACTTTCCCATCATTTCTTCTTCTTCTTCTTCTTCTTCTTCTTCTTCTTCTTCTTCTTCTTCTTCTTCTTCTTCTAAATATAAATAATAATAATAATAATAATAATAATAATAATAATAATAATAATAATAATATGACTCAGTTTACCTTTTCAGCATTGGACCAGTTAATTCCAGGAAGAGCGACACAGTGTCCAATTTAATGCTGGACCATTAACACCTACCCCCGCAGGTGCTTCGAGTTGAGAGACTAATTAGAAGACGCGAACCTCAAACCTGATAAATAGGGAACAGTCGCACTTTAATAGCTAAGCCAAATTTCAGGTAAGAACTTAAAAAAACTGAAGGTGTTGAAGGTGTGTCGCTACAGCCTTTACTGTGGGACTTATTACACATCGTATGTTACGTTTCCTGTCAATGTAATAGGCTTGTGTATTATTTTAGCACACGACATTGCCACGAGTTTGTTGAGCTGAGTACTGTAGCGTGATTTGACTAAGTTTTGTTAGTGTCCACTCGCCCTGCCTGTAAACATAAACCCAGTTCTGCAGCCTATGTGTTTCTTTTCTTCCAGCAATGTGGCGAACACTGTTGCTGATATGCTCTTTCTCTGTGCTGAGCGGCGGTAAGTCTTAGAACGGTTTTAAATCACTGGGTAGAAACATAAACTGGACCGCTTGCCGCTGAACAGTCTCTGGATTTAATTGTCTTGCGGTTGTACGTTATGCACGACGTACTCTTGCGCCTAGTCGCCTACTGCTGTACTTTATTTTTTTTCAGCACGTCATGCATGTTTTGTTTTCTTTACATCACGTTACACCAAACGCAGGTTGATCTGCGCAATAGTTTCACGATGGTTATAGACTACAATCGTGCACATAACTGAGTATTATCATCGCTTCCAGTTGCACTGTTCCAGGAATCGCGAAGTAGGATGCGAATGGCAGTGCTGGTTTGTTACTAAAAGGGTAATCGGCAGGCTCTAATAAAGTAGCTCTCCCTTTCTTATCCGGGTTTGGTACAGTATGTCCGTACCCAGAGAACGCATGCAGATGCATAGTGTTAGAGAGCCATGCGATGTGCGCATCAGCAGTAACTAGTAATAACATATGACCAATGCCAGGCAAATGCAAGTTAAGGTGAAAAATCTTGCTTTTATTTTAGAGAACTCGATGCTGACGTTTTGTATGCATACTTTGCTTGCAACTACCGTATAAAACAATATTTAAAGCAAAAAACTTTCTTTTAAAGAGAACCTACACACAGCCGTGAACAGTAACTGTTTGTTTTTGTTTTGATTTTTTTTTTTTGACATTATGCAGGTGGGCTGCTCAAAATCTGTTCTGTTTGAGTTTTGTTAAAGGCAGCATGTTCTTGGTCATCACTTTAGAGCAACTGTAGCGCCGCTTCAATGTTGCCTCCTGCAAGTTTCATGTACGCGTGTAGGCAGAGCTAGGGAAGGGATATTAATATTCAAAGTTGAAGTTTGATGCTTAACGTAGCTCTACCCGTGTACAGTATGTATAGGCTTGTGTTCAGATTGAGAGAATTCTTTGTCCCCTCTTTGTTTAGGGTGAGGATTGCAGGATGATAGTAGCATATATAAAGTTACGCAGTAAATGATTAATATGTATGTAAGGCGCAATTCAATTCATGAAGCATCACACTCCAAATGCATTAAAATCAGTATGGTTCTGCAGTACAGTGTACATGTAGCATTTGAGGAATTCTCTTCAGTGCTTTTGTAATAGTTGTAATTCTGGACCCAGGTGTGTACTGTGATGGTCCATGGAGATCTGTGCTTGACACATCTGTTTGAATATATGCACCAGAATATGCAAACATCATTAGCACCATTATCTATCTCACAATTTTACAGTGAACAAATTAACATGGGTTTCTTTCTCTCCCCCACATGCAGGTTTCTGCTCAGCAAGTCCTGCTGGCAAAGAGTTTGTCAACGTTTTTCTGCCCAACAATGACCCGACCTCAGACTCTCGTCGGGAGAGAGGTTAAAACACTGTGTAGCTCAAAGCAGTTTAAAATAAATATAGTTGCAATTTAGGAAATTACCTTTTTAAAATTTTCAATGCACATAATATTCCTATTTTAGAAAATCAGTTTAATGTATTCTGTAATATAACGAATCATCTGCACCTTGCTAGATTTGTTAAATACTATTTTTTTTTATATTCTTCCAATTCTTTTCTCGTGGCTATCAAAATATATACTTTTTTGCAACATAAAGGTTAGGGTTTAATTTGATCATGTTAACATTGCATGCTTTGCTTATTCAGTCAGTTAGACTTTGGCCCTTGAAATCAGCCATAACACAAGGTGTTTGATCTCCCCTTAGCTATGAGCTGCCTGGAGAACAGTCACTACGAGTCTTGTGGCTCTGCCTGCCCAGCAACATGCAGTGACCCTGAAGCCTCATTCAAATGCAAGTTACCTTGTGTGGACTCCTGCCAGTGCAACGCTGGGTATCTGAGGAGCGGCAATCTGTGTGTTCCCGCCCAACGATGCGGCTGCACCTACCAGGGATATTACTACCTGCCCAATGAGAAGTTCTGGGCTGACGAGAGCTGCACACAGCAGTGTTCCTGTGATCTCTACACAAGCCGGGTGACGTGCAAACAAGCTTCGTGCAACCCCTCTGAGGAGTGCAGGCTCGTCAAAGGGGTGCGGGGTTGCTATCCTTCTGTTAAATCCTTCAAAACCTGTTCGGCTGGGGGAGACCCTCACTACACCACCTTTGATGGACGCTGGTATGACTTCCAAGGCACCTGCATTTACCAGCTGGTGGCGTTGTGCTCGAACAATCCCAGTTTGACTCCATTTGAGGTGCATGTACAGAATGACAATAGGGAAAGCACAGTGGTGTCTTACACAAAGATGGTACGGGTGAAGGTGTATGGAATCGCCATTGAGATCAGCAAAGACAATAGCGGCAAGATTCAGGTGGGTTGGTTTCCAGTTTGCCTAACTTGATGATGGATTTCCTGAATACCAGTACTGATGCATGAAAATGTCTTTTTCTTCTCCTGTACAGGTGGATGGAATCTTGCTCAACCTACCGCACTTATTGAGTAATGGCAAAGTGAAAATTTACAAGATTGGGATGAATGCAGTTGTACAAACAGATTTTGGTCTCAGGCTGACCTTTGACTGGAGCAGCAGTGTCACCGTCACTGTGCCTAGTGAATACTCTGGCTCCCTCTGTGGCCTTTGTGGAAACTACAATGGTGATCCTGCTGATGACCTGATGGGAAAGAATGGCCAGACAGACCTCAGCCCAGATGCATTTGGAGAGCGCTGGAAGACGGGCGACGTTCCTGGCTGTGTTGATAGGTGTCAAGGTTCCTGCTCGGAGTGCAGTGAGAAAGAGAAATGGGCTTATGCAGGAAGTAGCTTCTGTGGAAGGATCACAGACCCCAGAGGGCCTTTCAGAGACTGCCTTGGTGTTGTGGATCCAAAGAGGTTCTTTGAGAATTGTGTGTATGATGTCTGCATGTACAAAGGTCTCCAGTCTGTCCTGTGTCAATCTATCGCTAGTTATGTGACTACGTGTCAGGAAGTGGGGGCCAACATCTACTCCTGGAGATCCAAGGGCTTCTGTGGTAAGAGTCTTCCTGAAGCACAGATCACCATGTTGAATATTTAGGAAGCGTAATTAGTAGCTAGATGTGATGGTTCTATCACTAGCCAGTGAACATTGTGATGTAATTTAGAAGAGAAGTCACCTGGTGTCAAGGGCATTGTAGTTATCATGGCAAGCAGATCTTCACTAAAATGCACTTCTCACCTAAACCTATTTTTTGACAAACACTGTTTTACTTGTCCCTTCAGAAATTCCCTGCCCTGCCAACAGTAACTACGAGTTGTGCTCAACTGCCTTCCCCCGTTCCTGTATTGAATCACCAGCCCCCCTTGATGCTCCTTGTATGGAGGACTGCCGGTGTGTGACTGGTTTTGTCCTCAGCGGGGTGAATTGTGTCCTCCCTTCCGAGTGTGGCTGCCTCCACAACAACGTGTACTATCAAGCTGGGGAGAGCTTTTTCCCTGAATCTCTGTGCCAGCAGCGGTGCACTTGTGGGTCAAATGGCCAGGTCAAGTGTCTCCCTTTCACTTGTGGCAAAGGTGAAAAATGCAGTGTAGAAAATGGAGTGCGCAAGTGTATCCCGGAGGTGATTTTCGGCAAGTGCTCTGCCTCCGGGGACCCACACTACCGCTCCTTCGACAGCCGTCCCTTCGACTTCCAGGGCACATGCACCTACACGCTGGCTGTGAGCTGCCCTAAAAGGGGAGCCATGGGTAGTGTGGAACCTTTCTCTGTGAGCGTGCAGAATGAGAAGTGGGGCAGTGGGACGGTGGCTGTTACAAAGCTGGTGGAGCTGGGGATCTATGGGAGCAACTTTACCTTGACTCAAGGACAGAGCGGAAAAGTCAAGGTAAGATTTTGTTAAATGTGTCTAAACTTGAGTTAATGAATGTTAAGAGAATGCATTATTTTACCCAAGTTGATCCAGAAGTAAATCTCCTTCCTGAATTGTCTCCCAGGTGGATGGCATACTGTGGAACATTCCTGCTGTCCTGAACCGGGTTAGTGTGACTCAGCATGGTCTCAAGGTGGTTATACAGACAGAGGCAGGTGTGGAGGTGACGTATGATCTGCTGTATTCTGTGGTGGTGACGGTGCCTCAAACCTACATGGGCCAGATGTGCGGTCTCTGTGGGAACTACAACGGGAACCCGGGGGACGATTTCCAGCTTGCGGACGGCAGCCTGACTACAGACGTCCGGGCTCTGGGCTCTTCCTGGAAGGTGTTTGTGCCGGGCGCTGACTGCAATGACGGCTGTGGAAACGACTGCCCTCTCTGCGATCGTTCTGGGAAGTCCCTGTTTGGAACGGCTGGATACTGCGGGATGCTCACTGCACCCACTGGACCCTTCAGAGCCTGCCTCCCGGTGGTAGACCCCCAGAGTTACTTTAATGACTGTGTGTATGACCTGTGTCTGTCTGATGGTGGGATAAAGCAGCTGTGTCACAGCTTGCAGGCTTACACAGCTGCCTGCCAGGTGGCGGGGGTGCAGATCCAACCCTGGAGGAATGACTATTTCTGCCGTGAGTATTTGCCTATTTACATGATTTCTAGTTTCTGTAGGTAGGAGTTACAGGAATGTTGTACGATTCTCTTTTTTTCAGCCATGGCGTGCCCTGCTAACTCCCAGTACAAACTCTGTGCCAGTACCTGTGCCATGTCCTGTGCTGGGATAACAGGGAAAATATCTTGTGTGCCTTCGTGTGCAGAGGGCTGCGAGTGCAATGCTGGCTACCAGCTTGATGGGGACAGATGTGTTGAGGCGAAGAGTTGTGGTTGTTTTGAGAAGGGAAGATACTACAAGGTATAGTTTTTGCACTGCCTGCACAATGTTGATACCAAGTATTGGTTTCTGCACTTGGTAGATTGCATGGTAAATTGTCAGCTTATTGAGTGCAACTATTTGCAAATGAATTTAAAACACACAAACAGCAGTGTAACCTTATTCTGAATTGCAAACACCAGATCTTGAGTTATTAGGGGGAGGAGTAGCGTATTTGATAGTTTAAGGTTAATTTGGATTAGATTTTTCATTGTATGAACATTTCTGTTTAGTGTTTCTCGGTGTTGACCCGGTTCATCATCATCTCCCAAGTCTTGGCCAGACTCCTTTTCTACATTGTCTTGCCTTCTGTTCTGGATGCAGGCTGGTGAGGTTGTTTGGGAACTGATGTGCAGCAGGAAATGTAGCTGCTCTCCTTCCACAGGCCTACAATGCATGGAGGCATCCTGTTCAAAGGGATTGGTGTGCAAAGTCCAGGACGGGATGATGGGATGCTTCAAACCAGGTACGACTCGTTCAAAAGACTTTATTGGATTTCCTGTTCTCTCAGACATTATGCAACTTATAAAATGCTATATTTCAGATGGCTCCCTCCCTTGTGACGGAATTGACTGTGGGCCAAACGCCAAGTGCCAGGTCATAAACCTCCAGCCCATCTGCGTTGCAGACTCAACATCTTGTTGGGTCTTGGGAGGCCCTCACTACCACACCTTTGACGGGATGAACTTTGACTTCCAGGGAAACTGCACCTACACCCTTGCCCAAAAATGTGGATCTCAAAGAAATATCCCTCAGTTCTCTGTCCAAGTGCAGAATGAGCACTTGGGAAGCAGGCTGTTGTCTTCCATCAGAACAGTGTATGTGGCAGTTTCTGGAGATGCTATCACAGTCGTGAGGCGGGAGCTTGGGTTTGTATGGGTAAGGAGAGTTTTTAACCGATATTTGAGTAATGATGAGCACAGTATGCCCTGGGGCAGCAACTGGTCATGCACAGAATAATGCGGTGTGGATTTTTAATAAAGCTAGACTATTGTCTCCAACGTAATCCATTGTTTGGTATTTGGTAGCTGTCCTTTTCGTTTCAAGGCAAGATCAATTCTATGGAATTGTGAATGAAATAAGGTTTAAATGCAATCTTGCAGTAGAGTACTAGATTTGAGATTTCACTTCACATCTTATGCATTTAGTGGTCTAGAAAGTAAAAACAGCTGCAGTTTATAACGTGATTTAAAGTAAGTGCTTGTTTATTGCATGCTTTCGTTATGAAGGTGAATGGGGTGAGACGATACCTGCCCTTCTCTCTCCAACTGGGGAAGATTAAGCTGTACCAGAGCGGTGCCTTGCTGGTTGTGGAAATGGACTTTGGTCTTTCTGTGATGTACAACTGGAACGGATACCTGGTGATCACACTCCCCAGATCGTTCACTGAGAGGGTCTGCGGGATGTGTGGCAACAACAACGGCGACTCCACTGATGACTTTGTGACTCCAAGCGGCTCTCAGGTGAAGAATGAAATGGAATTTGGGTGGAGCTGGAAGGTGGACAACGCAGACCGCTTCTGCCAGGCTGACTGCAATGGCCCGTGCCCAGTTTGCTATACGCGCTTGGCCCAACAATACAAGATGGGCGGCTCTTGTGATTTGCTGACCCAAAGCAGTGGTCCCTTTGCATTGTGCCAGGCCTTTATTGATCCCAGCATTTATCAGCAGAACTGTATGTACGACCTGTGTGTGAACAATGGCAACCAGACTCTTCTCTGCCAGGCTTTGGAAGCCTATGCAGATGCCTGCCAGAGAGCTGGGATCAAACTGCAAGAGTGGAGAGCGATGGCTGTGTGTCGTAAGTGGTTTTTTCTTTTCCCCCTAATTCTTCTTTCCCCACAGAATTTCATTATAGATCAACTTTGTTGAACTGTTCTGGTAGGAGTTCAAAAACATTGCCCAAGGCAAATGTGGTGTTGTAACATAAAACTGGTATGCCCCAGAAATCTTTCATATGGTATGGACAACTGAACCACACAACATCCCATCTCATGCCAATAATGACTCTGCATCACCATACTGTAAAGTGTTTCAGCCAGTCAGTGCTGCATTTCTGTTCTTTCCTCACTTTCTCTGTTTAAAAATGAGTAAACACAGTGCTCTACCAGAGACAGAGCAACTACAGGACAGCCAAATAGTCCACAACAATAAAAACTACAAAAACCCATTTGAAATAGTCTCAAAACTAGGGGAAAAGCGCTCATCTCATCTCTTATGCCGGTTCGATTTCTGATTTTTATTTATTTATTTTTATTTTTTTACACTCGCTACAACTGATCATTGCTCATTCCCCAAGCAATGCGTGTAACAAAAAATGAGTTTGTTTAGAAGTGACAAAGCAGGCAGTTCAAAAAATAAAACCTCCAATAGGAATGAACTCCCGCGGCTAGATGAATGACGAGGCCGAATGTGAAGATCCACGTCGCCAGAAGCTTTTTATTGCACTTTGGTGTGCTTTTATTTATTGTAGCTGTTTCCAATAGCTTGAAAAAGTAGCACACAACAATTTCTCCTCCCTTGTTTTTGTTTTGCCACTAAACTTTTTAGGTATTGTGAAGTCAGTTTTTGGTAACCATAGTAAATTGAACTTTCATATGTGTCATTGTGTAATGAAGTTGCTGTACTGCATATTTTGAACTTTCCTTCCCCCCCCAAGTTATTCTCTTACTAAAGGTTTAAGTAAATGTGTGTATGTAAGTGTATACATATATATAATTTTTTTTTTTTGTGGCAACAATTGTTCATTCCCCCAAAATCAATATGTCTCCATTTTAATCTAACATTCTGAAATCTGGTCCTTTTCATTAACTGCCAGTTTGTGTGCTTTTGTGAAGTCCGTTTGGGTCTGGGAGTAATAACAACCCTTATGAAAATAACCAATAGAATACTTCTATAGAAGACCTATAGGTTATTGTATTGAACCTGTAGGTTTTTATAGAGAATTGGGACATTTTGGCCTATAGGCTATAGAAACCTATAGGTTATTTTTGTAAGGTAATGAAAGTAAATGTGTTTTCAGGGGCTAAAATGCAACATTACCTTAATCATGAGTAATGTTTTAAATACTGCATAGTCTTTAATGGGATAGGCCTTAAAGAGCATTCTATTTCAAGTGTAATGTTACTTCGAACGACTGTACAACCTTGTGTGTTCTACAAGGTTCTTTTTTGCCCTCCACACATTTGATCTCACTGACTAATTACGTTATATTTTAACAAACTCGGTCAACATGTTAATTTCTGTACAAAGCCATACAGATACAAAAAACCTGTTATAAAACAGTTTGAGTGTTGGGCACCTTTTTGTTTTTGCCTCAGACGGTGGTTCCAGTTGGATTAGTAGCAGGACTGGGGTATTTTTGCTTCAACCAGATTTAGTTTTGAATTTCTTGTCTTGCTGTGATTGGCTGCAAAGACATCTAGCCAGAGAGTGGATAATGTTTTTATTGTGCCATTTCTAGTCACTGAAAACACTGTTCTGTGAGGGGTAGTTAATGGACGTTTTAGGGAAGGCTGATAACCTGTCCAGCAAAATTGCTATGCACATTTTTCTACATTTTAAAATTGATTTGGGGTTTTATTTAGAAAGTACATTGACAAAATAGATACTACTTTCTACAGAACATTGTTCTTTCAAAATCTGAGCTGTCCTGTAATAATCCCATTAAGACTGTTAAATTAGCATCCAAGCATTCTAGCAGTAGAGGCACGGTAGTTTAACCTGAAGGGTTAATGTAAATCCTCCAGGAGTTATTGTAAAACTATGCCGTTCATTCATTATCAAACAAATCTTTCCTTATCAATGATTTCATTTAACATTATAAACTTGACTTCTGACCGAAGCTTGATTTGAGGCCTCTCCTTTTTAAATTCTACTTTTGCTGAGAAAGCTCATTCAGAAAGGCAAGAGTTTTTTTTTTTTTCCCCCAAATCACTAACTGCAAACAAAATGCAGAGGAGTTTTCTTCATTTGAATCCTTATCTTTACTATTATCTAGCCAACCACCTAAACCTAGTCAGTTTTTTCTGTCTGAATTTGCTGAAATGTCTTTTACTGTCAACTAATTGATTGGATTCTTTTACTTGGAGATTTTAACCTACACATTGATGGAAGTCCATTTTAAAGGCTGTTGACTTTAAGGCTCTTGACTTTTATTCAGCATGTGTTTTTTTTTTTTTATAATCTGATCAGTCTTGTATTTTATTTAAAGCCATTATATCGGTACCCTGAAAAAGTGGGGCCCACACTATTAAGTCGTGTAATTAATTCTTCAAATATACAAAGGGTCTCTGAAATAAGCTCGGCTCCACCACCACCTTTGCAGTCATTGCCTACTGAGTTACTAGTTGACAAATTTAACCATCTTTGCACCATTACTTTTTCATACAGTATCTCCAGTTAAGACTAGATTAGTTTCACTTAAACAATGCTCCCTGGATTAACAATACTCTCCATCAAATAGACAGACTGTCGTAAGATGGAACAAAAATAGAGAGCTACAAAATTGTCTGTTTTGATGTTATGAAAGATTACACTGACACAATTTTTGTTCCTGGGTAGTAGGTGTTATTTCCTAATTGCGTATGCCTCAAAAGTATAGAAAATGCTATTCCCCACAAACTTTGTTTTTGTGACCAGGACAGTGATATTTCAAAATATCACTATTTCCAATGGGAAAATGTATGTGCAGTATAATCGTAAATCTCAAAACTACTCGCTTCTAAATCTTTTGTAGTCATTTTTGTATTACTTTAGTATAAATACATGTTAATTTGGATTCATATGTTTTTTTTTTTTTTTTCTGACTGTGAACGAAAAGACACACATTTGCCCATTTTCCCATTGGAAATAGTGATATTTTGAAATCACTGCCCTGGTCAGAAAAGCAAAGTTTGTGGGGAATAATAGCCATTTTCTATACTTTTGAGGCATAAGCAATTAGGAAATAACACTTACTACCCAGGAACAAAAAAAAAATTGTTACACGGTGTTCTGTCGAGGTACAATGAAGCTATAAGATCTGCAAGACGTGCATATTTCTCAAACTCATTGAGGAAAATAAAAAATAACTCCAGGGTGTTTTGCTCAACAATAGATAAATCCTTCATTCTAACCCATCAGTCATCGTCTAAGTGCTTAGCTACTTTCAAAATAAAATAAAGACCATAAAGGAACAAATTCCAGTTGATGGTTCTAATTTAAATTTCAGATAGACTGGAGGAAACTGATGAACAGGACTGTTATAACATATGAAATCCACAACTAGTAAGTTGGATCTCGTTCCAACAAGGTTTCTGAAGGATGTTCTTAGTTGCTTGTGTAATGATATTCTTGCAATTATGAATAGTTTGCTGGAAATTGAATAGTTCTGACTTCTAAAATTGCCCTGGTTAAGCCCCTACTTAAAAAAAAAACCCCAACTTGGACAGTTTACATCTGAGCAATTTCAGACTCATTTCAAATCCTCCCTTTTTCTAGCAACATTTCTTAAAGGTAGTGCTGAAGCAACTAAATGGATTCCTAATATGTTGGAAAAGTTTTTCTGTCTTTCTTTCAAATCACAGTACAGAAACTGCCTTGGTTAGTAACAAATGACTTATTGAATGCAGATTCAAGTGCTATATCCGTTCTTGTTCTTCTGGACCTCAGCGCTCTGTTTGATGCTGTGGATCATTCCATCTTAATTGATTGTGTTAAGGGATGGGTGGGCCTGGACGGTAATGTACTAAACTGGTTTAAATCCTCCCTCTCAAACAGACAGTTCTTTTGTTTCACTGGGGGAGTCCGTGTCGGGTTTAGCAAATATGACCTGTGGTGAACCTCGGGGTTTGATTCGTGGCCCGATAATATTTTCTTTATACATGTTACCTCTGGGCCAGATTTATTTATAAACGTGGAGTACATTTTCTGTTATGGTGATGATACACAGTTATGCATCTCTGTGAAACCTGGTGACATTACCACAACATCAGCCTTACTTGAGTGTATCACTGACATCAAGACTTGGATGTCCTTAAATTTTCTGCAATTAAACTCTAAGCCAGAAGTGTTGATAGGAGGCTCTCAGCATCAAATTATCAAAAATAGATTGGGGGATTTAACTCCTAATTTGAAGTCTGAAGTGAGAAATTTGGGTGTTTTTGATTCTGCCTTGCATTAAGTTGCGTTAATGATAAAAACACTTTCGTAATCATCTAGGAAACATTGTCAAAATTTAGATCACTTCTGTCTATCCAGATGCTGAAAAATTAATCCATGCTTTTATTTCATGCAGACTGGACTAATGTAATGCTTTTTTTGGACTTGCTAACCAAGCTTTAAGGCTGCAGCTTGTGCAAAATTTGGCTGCAGGGGTCCTTACCAGAACCAAAAGAGTGCATATAACTCCTGTGCTTGCTTCTCTGCACTGGCTTCCAGTGAAATATCAAATTGATTTTAATGTCATTGCTTACATTTCAAGCATTAAATGGAATGGCACCAGATTACCTCTCTGAGTTGTCTTGATCAGCCTCGGCGTGCACTGAGGTCGACTAAAAATGGCCTTCTCTGTATTCCGAGGGTGAGGCTCAAGAGGAAAGGAGAGGTTGCTTGTTGCGTTTGGGCTCCGCAGTGTGGAAAACTCTCCCCAACCATGCCAGGGGGTCACCTACAGTGTCTACTTCTAAATCTAGGCTTAAGACTTTCTTTTATCATTTAGCTTATTGACCATATATATTCAACATATGTATGTGTATGTATGTATGTGTGTGTGTGTGTATATGTGTATGTATATATGTGTGTGTTTGTATGTATCTACGTGTGTGTGTGTGCATTTTAACCTATTTAATTCATGAATGTATGCAGTTTTATTAATAAATGGAATTACTGTATTTTGCTATTTGGTTTTTGTGCAGCACCTTGAACCTTGTGGTATGAAAGGTGCTCTATAAATTATTCTTATTAAACCTAAATTAAGGCTAGCAACTTCATAACTGTAAAATGTAGACTGATTAGCTACTGAAACCAGTGGAGGAATAAATGTCCACTTTTTTTCTTTCTTTTGTAAGCCCTAACCATAAACTGCCCAGACAATGGTCACTACGAGTCTTGTGGCTCTGCCTGCCCAGCAACATGCAGTGACCCTGAAGCCTCATTCAAATGCAAGTTCCCTTGTGTGGAGACGTGCCAGTGCAACGCTGGGTATTTGAGGAGCGGCAATCTGTGTGTTCCTGCCCAACGATGCGGCTGCACCTACCAGGGATATTACTACCTGCCCAATGAGAAGTTCTGGGCTGACGAGAGCTGCACACAGCAGTGTTCCTGTGATCTCTACACAAGCCGGGTGACGTGCAAACAAGCTTCGTGCAACCCCTCTGAGGAGTGCAGGCTCGTCAAAGGGGTGCGGGGTTGTTATCCTTCTGTTAAATCCTTCAAAACCTGTTTGGCTGGGGGAGACCCTCACTACACCACCTTTGATGGACGCTGGTATGACTTCCAAGGCACCTGCATTTACCAGCTGGTGGCGTTGTGCTCCAACAATCCCAATTTGACTCCATTTGAGGTGCATGTGCAAAATGACAATAGGGAAAGCACAGTGGTGTCTTACACAAAGATGGTACGGGTGAAGGTGTATGGAATCGCCATTGAGATCAGCAAAGACAATAGCGGCAAGATTCAGGTGGGTTGGTTTCCAGTTTGCCTAACTTGATGATGGATTTCCTGAATACCAGTACTGATGCATGAAAATGTCTTTTTGTTCTCCTGTACAGGTGGATGGAATCTTGCTCAACCTACCGCACTTATTGAGTAATGGCAAAGTGAAAATTTACAAGATTGGGATGAATGCAGTTGTACAAACAGATTTTGGTCTCAGGCTGACCTTTGACTGGAGCAGCAGTGTCACCGTCACTGTGCCTAGTGAATACTCTGGCTCCCTCTGTGGCCTTTGTGGAAACTACAATGGTGATCCTGCTGATGACCTGATGGGAAACAATGGCCAGACAGACCTCAGCCCAGATGCATTTGGAGAGAGCTGGAAGACGGGCGACGTTCCTGGCTGTGTTGATAGGTGTCAAGGTTCCTGCTCGGAGTGCAGTGAGAAAGAGAAATGGGCTTATGCAGGAAGTAGCTTCTGTGGAAGGATCACAGACCCCAGAGGGCCTTTCAGAGACTGCCTTGGTGTTGTGGATCCAAAGAGGTTCTTTGAGAATTGTGTGTATGATGTCTGCATGTACAAAGGTCTCCAGTCTGTCCTGTGTCAATCTATCGCTAGTTATGTGACTACGTGTCAGGAAGTGGGGGCCAACATCTACTCCTGGAGATCCAAGGGCTTCTGTGGTAAGAGTCTTCCTGAAGCACAGATCACCATGTTGAATATTTAGGAAGCGTAATTAGTAGCTAGATGTGATGGTTCTATCACTAGCCAGTGAACATTGTGATGTAATTTAGAAGAGAAGTCACCTGGTGTCAAGGGCATTGTAGTTATCATGGCAAGCAGATCTTCACTAAAATGCACTTCTCACCTAAACCTATTTTTTGACAAACACTGTTTTACTTGTCCCTTCAGAAATTCCCTGCCCTGCCAACAGTAACTACGAGTTGTGCTCAACTGCCTTCCCCCGTTCCTGTATTGAATCACCAGCCCCCCTTGATGCTCCTTGTATGGAGGACTGCCGGTGTGTGACTGGTTTTGTCCTCAGCGGGGTGAATTGTGTCCTCCCTTCCGAGTGTGGCTGCCTCCACAACAACGTGTACTATCAAGCTGGGGAGAGCTTTTTCCCTGAATCTCTGTGCCAGCAGCGGTGCACTTGTGGGTCAAATGGCCAGGTCAGGTGTCTCCCTTTCACTTGTGGCAAAGGTGAAAAATGCAGTGTAGAAAATGGAGTGCGCAAGTGTATCCCGGAGGTGATTTTTGGCAAGTGCTCTGCCTCCGGGGACCCACACTACCGCTCCTTCGACAGCCGTCCCTTCGACTTCCAGGGCACATGCACCTACACGCTGGCTGTGAGCTGCCCTAAAAGGGGAGCCATGGGTAGTGTGGAACCTTTCTCTGTGAGCGTGCAGAATGAGAAGTGGGGCAGTGGGACGGTGGCTGTTACAAAGCTGGTGGAGCTGGGGATCTATGGGAGCAACTTTACCTTGACTCAAGGACAGAGCGGAAAAGTCAAGGTAAGATTTTGTTAAATGTGTCTAAACTTGAGTTAATGAATGTTAAGAGAATGCATTATTTTACCCAAGTTGATCCAGAAGTAAATCTCCTTCCTGAATTGTCTCCCAGGTGGATGGCATACTGTGGAACATTCCTGCTGTCCTGAACCGGGTTAGTGTGACTCAGCATGGTCTCAAGGTGGTTATACAGACAGAGGCAGGTGTGGAGGTGACGTATGATCTGCTGTATTCTGTGGTGGTGACGGTGCCTCAAACCTACATGGGCCAGATGTGCGGTCTCTGTGGGAACTACAACGGGAACCCGGGGGACGATTTCCAGCTTGCGGACGGCAGCCTGACTACAGACGTCCGGGCTCTGGGCTCTTCCTGGAAGGTGTTTGTGCCGGGCGCTGACTGCAATGACGGCTGTGGAAACGACTGCCCTCTCTGCGATCGTTCTGGGAAGTCCCTGTTTGGAACGGCTGGATACTGCGGGATGCTCACTGCACCCACTGGACCCTTCAGAGCCTGCCTCCCGGTGGTAGACCCCCAGAGTTACTTTAATGACTGTGTGTATGACCTGTGTCTGTCTGATGGTGGGATAAAGCAGCTGTGTCACAGCTTGCAGGCTTACACAGCTGCCTGCCAGGTGGCGGGGGTGCAGATCCAACCCTGGAGGAATGACTATTTCTGCCGTGAGTATTTGCCTATTTACATGATTTCTAGTTTCTGTAGGTAGGAGTTACAGGAATGTTGTACGATTCTCTTTTTTTCAGCCATGGCGTGCCCTGCTAACTCCCAGTACAAACTCTGTGCCAGTACCTGTGCCATGTCCTGTGCTGGGATAACAGGGAAAAGATCTTGTGTGCCTTCGTGTGCAGAGGGCTGCGAGTGCAATGCTGGCTACCAGCTTGATGGGGACAGATGTGTTGAGGCGAAGAGCTGTGGTTGTTTTGAGAAGGGAAGATACTACAAGGTATAGTTTTTGCACTGCCTGCACAATGTTGATACCAAGTATTGGTTTCTGCACTTGGTAGATTGCATGGTAAATTGTCAGCTTATTGAGTGCAACTATTTGCAAATAAATTTAAAACACACAAACAGCAGTGTAACCTTATTCTGAATTGCAAACACCAGATCTTGAGTTATTAGGGGGAGGAGTAGCGTATTTGATAGTTTAAGGTTAATTTGGATTAGATTTTTCACTGTATGAACATTTCTGTTTAGTGTTTCTCGGTGTTGACCCGGTTCATCATCATCTCCCAAGTCTTGGCCAGACTCCTTTTCTACATTGTCTTGCCTTCTGTTCTGGATGCAGGCTGGTGAGGTTGTTTGGGAACTGATGTGCAGCAGGAAATGTAGCTGCTCTCCTTCCACAGGCCTACAATGCATGGAGGCATCCTGTTCAAAGGGATTGGTGTGCAAAGTCCAAGACGGGATGATGGGATGCTTCAAACCAGGTACGACTCGTTCAAAAGACTTTATTGGATTTCCTGTTAAAGACATTATGCAACTTATAATGCTGTATTTCAGATGGCCCCCTCCCTTGTGACAGGATAGACTGTGGGCCAAACGCCAAGTGCCAGGTCATAAACTTCCAGCCCATCTGCGTTGCAGACTCAACATCTTGTTGGGTCTTGGGAGGCCCTCACTACCACACCTTTGACGGGATGAACTTTGACTTCCAGGGAAACTGCACCTACACCCTTGCCCAAAAATGTGGATCTCAAAGAAATATCCCTCAGTTCTCTGTCCAAGTGCAGAATGAGCACTTGGGGAGCAGGCTGTTGTCTTCCATCAGAACAGTGTATGTAGCAGTTTCTGGAGATGCTATCACAGTCGTGAGGCGGGAGCTTGGGTTTGTATGGGTAAGGAGAGTTTTTAACCGATATTTGAGTAATGATGAGCACAGTATGCCCTGGGGCAGCAACTGGTCATGCACAGAATAATGCGGTGTGGATTTTTAATAAAGCTAGACTATTGTCTCCAACGTAATCCATTGTTTGGTATTTGGTAGCTGTCCTTTTCGTTTCAAGGCAAGATCAATTCTATGGAATTGTGAATGAAATAAGGTTTAAATGCAATCTTGCAGTAGAGTACTAGATTTGAGATTTCACTTCACATCTTATGCATTTAGTGGTCTAGAAAGTAAAAACAGCTGCAGTTTATAACGTGATTTAAAGTAAGTGCTTGTTTATTGCATGCTTTCGTTATGAAGGTGAATGGGGTGAGACGATACCTGCCCTTCTCTCTCCAACTGGGGAAGATTAAGCTGTACCAGAGCGGTGCCTTGCTGGTTGTGGAAATGGACTTTGGTCTTTCTGTGATGTACAACTGGAACGGATACCTGGTGATCACACTCCCCAGATCGTTCACTGAGAGGGTCTGCGGGATGTGTGGCAACAACAACGGCGACTCTACTGATGACTTTGTGACTCCAAGCGGCTCTCGGGTGAAGAATGAAATGGAATTTGGGTGGAGCTGGAAGGTGGACAACGCAGACCGCTTCTGCCAGGCTGACTGCAATGGCCCGTGCCCAGTTTGCGCTCTGCGCTTGGCCCAACAATACAAGATGGGCGGCTCTTGTGATTTGCTGACCCAAAGCAGTGGTCCCTTTGCATTGTGCCAGGCCTTTATTGATCCCAGCATTTATCAGCAGAACTGTATATATGACCTGTGTGTGAACAATGGCAACCAAACTCTTCTCTGCCAGGCTTTGGAAGCCTATGCAGATGCCTGCCAGAGAGCTGGGATCAAGCTGCAAGAGTGGAGAGTGATGGCTCTGTGTCGTAAGTTCTCCACCCCCCTTCATTCCTCACTGTAGTACAAATCTTGTGCATATGCATGTGATTGGTTTTATTTGTGTTGCTCATTATAATGCAGTGTCTGAGCTGCTCTAAATTGATCCCCCTTCTAGATTGCATGTGTTCCTTTCCTCCCGTCCTGTGTAAAATATGTTTATAATAATGTACTGTGCACTCTGCATTGCTGCCATTTCCTATCGTTTTTAAAGTTGGTTGAAACTATGCACTATTTAGGAGGCATAAGTTGTCAGCACTAATTTTACCATTGAACAGAACAAACCGTAGCAAATGTCTGTCCTGTAAACCAGTGCATTAACTGAATGCAGTGCATTTGTCTTTTACTCTAACTTTCTGTCTTCTAGCCATGAGCTGTCCAGAGAACAGCATGTATGTGTCCTGTGGATCTGCCTGTCCAGCAACATTTGGTGACCAAGACGTCTCATCCAAGTGCCGGCTGCCTTGTGTGGAGACTTGCCAGTGCAACGCTGGGTTTCTTAGAAGGGGTGTTGAATGTCGTCGTGCCAAAGATGACACAAATGTGTTTTCTTAAATATAGAAAAATCTTGATGTGAGCTGTTATTTACAAGTTGGAGCTGGAGAAGAAATGAGAGAATGTGTCCTGCTATTTTAAGAATTGTTCTTTTGTCTATCTCCAGAAGTTTGTATAAATAAAATATTGTCCTTCAAGAAACCACTTTGAACTCCAGTTTTTTTTTTTTTTTTTTACTTGAAATTCAGGAGCCACACATGAAATCAACAATCAGAAGCTTATTCATTAAGAATTCTCCCCAATCTGTGGTACACAATACTGCTTCAGTAATATAACCTCTCTCATAGGTACCACAAAATAATGCAATGAATTACAAAGACTTGGAAATTGTGTTTTGTTAAAATAACAAAACAATCAATTTGAATCTAAATTAAATGTACGTCTAGAGGTCACCGGTATGGTGGTCAGCAGAGCAAAAACATTTTGTCAAATAGAACAGATCATCCACCCAGTCATTCTGCATTGGTAGTGAATGAACAGATCACTCGCCCAGTCATTCTTCATTGGTGTTGAATGATTATCTGTGGAGCTGCTGCAAATTAAGGGCTTGTTTCTTATTCCAGCCTTCCAGATAAGATGATGATCTGCTCATCAATGCAAATAACTAAAGTAAATACATGTCTAATATGTTCACCTTTTGAGAGGCCGAAATTGCTACTGGAGCACAACTCTCAGATGCCTCAGTGAGTCTTGTAATGCTTTGTCATGTCTATGGCTGCATTTGGTCTATTTTAAGGAGAAACAGATTTCTAAGCCAGGATGGTGAGTTTAGTAGTGAATCGCTACAAACCCAAGGAAGGCTCTGCTCCAGTCAGGCCTCTCTCTAAGGGGTCTAATCTCAGAGTGTAAACCCTGCATAGCTGGATCTATAAGCTTGTTGCTATGTACGACATACACATTCCCACAATCCGTGCATTCTCATGCACAAATCTGTGGGTGAGGACGCATTCTCACAATACAAGCATTCTCGTGCACAAATCTGTGGGTGAGGACGCATTCTCACAATACAAGCATTCTCGTGCACAAATCTCTACCATGTAGCTGGCTGTGGGTGAGGACGCATTCTCACAATGCAAGCATTCTCGTGCACAAATCTTTACCGTGTAGCTGGCTGTGGGTGAGGACACATTCTCACAATACAAGCATTCTTGTGCACAAATCTCTACCGTGTAGCTGGCTGTGGGTGAGGATTGAAACCTTCGTGGATTCTATGGCTTGAACAAAGACATGCCTTTGAATGGCCAAGTATAGGTGCCTGGAGTTTGTGTCTGACTAGCATTTCTCACACAACTAAAGAACATTTCCTTTCAACAACAAAGTCTGGCCAAAAGAATAATACTTTGCTAAAGGTATGCTGAATAAGTGAAAGTAGGTTAAATACACAAATCAAAATACATTTTGGAGGACTAACATATCAGCAATGCTAGAAAACCCACACAAAAAACAAACCCAGCACTAATTGGTAACATCTTAAATGGAATGTGATATATTTAATTGTATATAGTTACACTGAAGTGCACACCAACAGTAGTAATTGCAGGTATGCAAAGCGAAATCCATCACTCACAGAAGGGTTAATGTAACACTCCCAAAGTTTTCTGCTGATTTCATGCAATGGTGACATATGAATACAGGACAAGTGGCTTCCTCTGGCTAAGAAATCTTGTAATTTTGTATTGTAGTACTTTTGTGAAGATAAATCCAACCCTCAGTGAAAAACAACAATATGTTTCAGTTAAGCAGCAAAATGGATAAACTTGATACAGTGCACACTTATCAGCTTTAGTTTCGCAATCATAATAACACCACTACCTTAGTTCTGTAATTAGCCCTGGGCTCAGTGACAAATACAGTATGTTGGATTGTAATATGATGATGGCTGACTTTACCTGGAAAAAAATAAAAGGATCCCTGTCTTTTTTGCAGATTTAGCTTAAATCTTGTATTATAAATGCTGTGAAAATATATATTTTTTTAAATGTGTACATTCAGATATAATTTATAAATCTAATTACAAGATTTAACATTTAGCTAAATATTTAACTAAATCTTAAATTTCTTAACAAGATTTAACATTTAGCTAAATATTTAACTGGCCAGCTAAATGTGGAGTCTGTATGCAAATAAGCTCCGCCCACTTTGTGCTTTCACGGGATTTGATTGGCTCTTGTGATGCTAAACAAGCAAGAGCAAAGCAGCTATTATTATTATTATTATTATTATTATTATTATTATTATTATTATTATATTATTATTTCTTAGAAATCCCAGTTAATAAAAAAGGTGTGCCATTGTTCACTAAAGATAACTGGAACACACGTATTGTGGGTAGATTTGTATTAAAAGTTACTTGTTGCTTGATTAACTGCACTGTCGTTTTCACAGTGATCATCAAACATGTTTTGTTGAAAAACTGAAAAACTGGTTTTTGTGCTGATTGAGGTTGATGTATGTATTCTCAGAAAGTTTTCTGCTTATTTATTTATTTATTTATTTATTTATTTTTGTTTCCTTTTCTTTTAACTACAACTTCGAAAGTCTTTGGTTGCTACCATACCCTGAAGAATCCATTGATAAACTTGTTGCACACGCATTCTAGTAGGATAGTCCTCGTTATCTTTGGCTGCGTGGTTAAAGCCAGCTCACTATCTAATTGCCCCCTATTTGTAGTACACACGTTTCAAATATAAATAGACTATATTATCATATTCTTATTATTGTACTATAAATAATAATAATAATAATAATAATAATAATAATAATAATAATAATTCCTTAAAAGTTTGTTTTAATAAAGCGCAACCACTAATTAACCGTCAAATGCCCAGAGATCCAGACAAACCGTGTCCTGTCCCTTCTTTTTTCTCAGGTCCATCTTACACGACAAGCCGAGGAGTTTAAAACTATACCAAACTAGGAGAAAATGTATCCAATCACAGCAGCCCCTCAGTTATGGATAACGGAGAGACAGGAACGGAGAAGCTGCATTTCGTACAAGAATGTTAATTTGAATGTGTTACCAGAATGGCTGGTGGACAAACCAATGCTCTATAGACTTGAGACTTGAAAAGAGTCGAGACTTTGTAAAGAGGATTGCGTATATTTACAGATGGATCCAAGGATCAAAAACCTGGAATAAAACCTGGGCAATGAAATGGCACCAAAAACAATGGGTTAAAAAGGGAGACGATTGATGTGGTGATTCCTCTCGGATCTCAGGGAATGGGAGCTTTTGTAATAAAAAATCAATAGTGAAAGAATGTCAGGAGAGATGGGATAAAAGTGTCCAGCAGATCTGATTGAGATCAGTCGAATGAATGGGACGTTATCAAGCAAAAACCATCCCATAGGAATGGGACAGTAGGTACCTACTAGCATACTCCCCTAAATCTACCCCCTGCCCCTAAACCTAATGTCTACAACTAACATAATCTATACCCCTAAATCTAACTGTGTTACAATTAAAGTCATTTTTACTATTATGTCAACACCGATTTTTAGCGCCCTCTAGCGGCTACTACTTCTGACGTTCATTAAAGCGCTTGATCTGGACCGACTCTACCTGTTAGGAGGCGAGTCGGTACCTACTGTCCCATCCCTATGGGATGATTTTTGCTTGATAACGTCCCATTGAATCGACTGATCTCAATCAGATCGGGTGCAGCAGTGTACAAGGAAGGTTTCATTATAATATTCAGAACGAGGCTAATAATAGCTGGATAAATAAGGAACTGGGCAGGAAAGAGGAACGATCTCTGGCAGGGTTAAGGATTAGACATTAACAACTATGAATGAGCATGTATTTAGATGAGACAACATATCAATGGTTTAGTGAGAAGTGTGCAAGTCCAGGCGTAGCATTGTGTAACAAAGTGTGAGAAATGTGAAGAACAAAGAACTTGAAAAGGAAGCTGATGAACATGAGGATTTATAACCTGAGAACTGATAGCCTGAGTAGTATACGCTATAGCAGATGACACCATGTTAAGTTTTAACCAATGAGAATGCAGAATTTGGTTTTGACAGGTGCCCTTAGCCAATCAGGATCGACCTAATGTCTCGCCTCCCAGCCTGTCACGTGTTTGTAGTCTTTAAGGTGCTTAGGACATTAAAATGGGGGCTTCAGCAAAGGCTTGGGGTGCTGTTTTTCTTAATTTGTGTTGAAAAAATAAATAAATAAAATAAGCTTGAAAGTGTTCAAATTAAAATGTGTCAATCAAGCTTGGAAATGTTAAAACAGTTTGTTAAACTGTTGAAAAATAAAAATAAGTTTTGAAAGTAAAATGAGTAGAAAAATGTTAAAAACAAGGTTTCAATGCATGTACTTAAAAATGAAAGAGTTTAAAAGCGGAGAAATGTGCATTGTTAAAACCTGCAGAGAACAGGGTGTCGCAAGTGACGCTGAATCAGCTCGGCTGCTCAGTAAAACACTGAATCCTTTTGTATGGAAAATCTCAGTAGCTAAAGCTCATGGTTCATCAACTGATTCAGATTCAGTTGTTTTGTGTCTGCCAACTGAAGATGTGAGGCAGAACATTAGTTGGGTGCCTGCTGATATGAAAAACAGTGAGTTTTGGCCCCCTACTGTATTCTGGATGAATGGCATCCCTTCTAGAGTGACCTTGTGTGAGCAGAAAGAAATGTATAGTAACAATGTGTACAGATCCAGAACTATTGTACATGGTGCAGAAGTAACCCTGACACATAAATTAAAACATAATCGTGTTTATTTATTGTTAATTGTGCAAGTAATATGTGCCAAAGCAAGCCATGTCCAGCTTACAGTCATTTAGTGAGACACTGTAGAATCTTGTTTGAATGCAATGATTCTGTAGGAGTTTCTTTCTCTCATTTAAATGTAAACCTAAAAAGATATTAAGAGGATTCAATGCATGAGTTGTGAAAGGGTCACTTAGTAAAATGGGTGCATCTGGGAAAATTAGAATGTGGGGAAGGTGTCCCTGCTAAATGTGTACAAGTGTCTTGTAGGTACGAAGTCAAGGCCATGGCGACTCACCCCTGTGATGCGAGACGATGGATTCGAGAGCCTATTGTCGTGTTTACTGACCCTACCCGAGTGGAACCTGAGACCGAAGTGGAGTCTTGCTGGGAGCGAGCTGAAACCCCGGACATGCAATGGATGATTTGAAATGAAATGTATTAATGCAATAATATGTGTTATAACCCTTTGCAGTGTTTGTATAATCTTTAGCCTGGAAATTATGTAAATGTGTAATCAAATGCAATGTTTAATGCTGCTCTAATCAATAATTGTAAAAATCATGCGTTCTTTGGGTATGAAATGATGCCGTAAGAAACTGGTATAAAATAATGCAGTAAGAAACTGATATAATTTGATACATAGCCAGCTTTTGGGCAGTGGCCAGTTTTTAGGTGGTTACTTATCAAGATGGGCTTGATTCCCAGAATTGAATGCTAAGTTTCTGCAGCACCCTTTTTTTTAGCCTAAGAAAATGTTGTTAAATGTTGAAATAAGGTTTAATATGCTTGCTTTTTACTATAAACTATTTGTGCGTGTAAGACCATGTGCTTAACATTGTCTGTTATGATAAAATGTATAAAACTGTTTCTCATCAGGAAAAGTTCACATTTAAACAACTATGGGATTTCTCTTAGTTCATCTCTTCTTATCCTATATAGAGAAGCTGGGGAATGGGGAAGATGAATGGAATGAAATACCTGATGTGCTTACTGTGATATTGAGATATAAAAAAGTAATTTTAAGGAAAACAATAGAAGATGGGTTTTAAGAAGGTAAAACTTTATAACTTGCTGTGAGCCTGTCTTAAAGTCGTGCCTGAAAGGGAAGGGATATAAGAACATAAGAACATAAGAAAGTTTACAAACGAGAGGAGGCCATTCGGCCCATCTTGCTCATTTGGTTGTTAGTAGCTTATTGATCCCACAATCTCATCAAGCAGCTTCTTGAAAGATCCCAAGGTGTCAGCTTCAACAACATTACTGGGGAGTTGATTCCAGACCCTCACAATTCTCTGTGTAAAAAAGTGTCTCCTATTTTCTGTTCTGAATGCCCCTTTGTCTAAACTCCATTTGTGACCCCTGGTCCTTGTTTCTTTTTTCAGGCTGAAAAAGTCCCTTGGGTCGACACTGTCAATACCTTTTAGAATTTTGAATGCTTGAATTAGGTCGCCACGTAGTCGTTAGCCTTTTTTATAGTTTCCCCACATTGTCTAGATGAAGACATTTCTGAGTCAACAAAAACTCCTAGGTCTTTTTCATAGATTCCTTCTCCAATTTCAGTATCTCCCATATGATATTTATAATGTACATTTTTATTTCCTGCGTGCAGTACCTTACACTTTTCTCTATTAAATGTCATTTGCCATGTGTCTGCCCAGTTCTGAATCTTGTCTAGATCATTTTGAATGACCTTTGCTGCTGCAACAGTGTTTGCCACTCCTCCTACTTTTGTGTCGTCTGCAAATTTAACAAGTTTGCTTACTATACCAGAATCTAAATCATTAATGTAGATTAGGAATAGCAGAGGACCTAATACTGATCCCTGTGGTACACCGCTGGTTACCACACTCCATTCTGAGGTTTTTCCTCTAATCAGTACTTTCTGTTTTCTACATGTTAACCACTCCCTAATCCATGTACATGTGTTTCCTTGAATCCCAACTGCGTTCAGTTTGAGAATTAATCTTTTGTGCGGGACTTTGTCAAAAGCTTTCTGGAAATCTAAATAAACCATGTCATATGCTTTGCAATTATCCATTATCGATGTTGCATCCTCAAAAAAATCAAGCAAGTTAGTTAGACACGATCTCCCTTTCCTAAAACCATGTTGACTGTCTCCCAGGACCCTGTTACCATATAGGTAATTTTCCATTTTGGATCTTATTATAGTTTCCATAAGTTTGCATATAATAGAAGTCAGGCTTACTGGTCTGTAGTTACCTGGTTCAGTTTTGTTTCCCTTTTTGTGGATCGGTATTACGTTTGCAATTTTCCAGTCTGTCGGTACCACCCCTGTGTCAAGAGACTGCTGCATGATCTTGGTTAGCGGTTTGTAAATTACTTCTTTCATTTCTTTGAGTACTACTGGGAGGATCTCATCCAGCCCAGGGGATTTGTTTATTTTAAGAGCTCCTAGTCCCTTTAACACTTCTGCCTCAGTTATGCTAAAGTTATTTAAAACTGGATAGGAACTGGATGACATATGGGGCATGTTGTCAGTATCTTCCTTTGTAAAAACTTGTGAAAAGTAATCATTTAATATATTTGCTATTTTTTTTTCTTCATCTACGATTTTGCCATTTGCATCTCTTAAACATTTAATCTCCTCTTTGAATGTTCACTTGCTGTTGTAATATTGGAAAAACATTTTGGAATTGGTTTTAGCTCCCTTAGCAATGTTCATTTCTATTTCTCTCTTGGCCTTTCTTACTTCCTTTATGACTTGCGTTTGCAGTTCTGTGTACTCTTTCTGCATACTTTCTTTTTGGTCCTTTTTTAATGCTCTGTAAAGTGCCTTTTTTCGCTGAATATTTTTTTTAATTGATCTATTAAATTTAGTTTTACATTTAGATTTGTCTACTTTAGGGATGTAATTGTTTTGCACCTCTAGTACTACATTTTTGAAGAACAACCATCCTTCTTCTGTGGGTGTTTTCTCTATTTTACTCCAATCTACTTCTGTTAGTCTCTGTTTCATACCTTCATAGTTTGCTTTTCTAAAATTGTAAACCTTAGCTTTAGTCATTTTAGATAGTTGGCACGAAGAGCGGAGTTTTCTTATCAAACAGCGTCACGGTTAGAGTGTCTTCTCACCATAGAAGAATTGGAAAAAACCTTGATTATCGCTGGAAATTGGAAAGCTAAGCGCACAACTAGAAAACTGGTTTTAGCCGGTTTGTGTGCTGCTGAAAAAAATAGTAGGTCGTCCGCAGTTCAGCTGAATTCATGCTGTTAGGAAACTCATAGGACAGAGACATTACAATCTTACACTTAAATAAAAAACAAATAGATTATCCATGAAGAGAAACTCTATATTGGAAAAACATAAGATGGAAGTTCCCTATAATATCTGTTAAGCACACGCCTGTAAAGAGAGAAGGAAAACTGATCTGATAGGGGATTGTATTGGGAGAGGACACTAGATCAACATAAGTAGTGGGAGAGGACACTAGATCAACACGAGTTGGTATATTGTCTGATAGGGGATTGTATTGGGAGAGGACACTAGATCAACACGAGTTGGTATATTGTCTGATAGGGGATTGTATTGGGAGAGGACACTAGATCAACACGATATAATGTCTGATAGGGGATTGTATTGGGAGAGGACACTAGATCAACACGAGTTGGTATAATGTCTGATAGGGGATTGTATTGGGAGAGGACACTAGATCAACACGAGTTGGTATAATGTCTGATAGGGGATTGTATTGGGAGAGGACACTAGATCAACACGAGTTGGTATAATGTCTGATAGGGGATTGTATTGGGAGAGGACACTAGATCAACACGAGTTGGTATAATGTCTGATAGGGGATTGTATTGGGAGAGGACACTAGATCAACACGAGTTGGTATAATGTCTGATAGGGGATTGTATTGGGAGAGGACACTAGATCAACACGAGTTGGTATATTGTCTGATAGGGGATTGTATTGGGAGAGGACACTAGATCAACACGAGGTGGTATAATGATAGGGGATTGTATTGGGAGAGGACACTAGATCAACACGAGTTGGTATGATAGGGGATTGTATTGGGAGAGGACACTAGATCAACACGAGTTGGTATAGTGTCTGATAGGGGATTGTATTGGGAGAGGACACTAGATCAACACGAGGGGGTATAGTGTCTGATAGGGGATTGTATTGGGAGAGGACACTAGATCAACACGAGTTGGTATATTGTCTGATAGGGGATTGTATTGGGAGAGGACACTAGATCAACACGAGTTGGTATAATGTCTGATAGGGGATTGTATTGGGAGAGGACACTAGATCAACACGAGTTGGTATAATGTCTGATAGGGGATTGTATTGGGAGAGGACACTAGATCAACACGAGTTGGTATAATGTCTGATAGGGGATTGTATTGGGAGAGGACACTAGATCAACACGAGTTGGTATAATGTCTGATAGGGGATTGTATTGGGAGAGGACACTAGATCAACACGAGTTGGTATAATGTCTGATAGGGGATTGTATTGGGAGAGGACACTAGATCAACACGAGTTGGTATAATGTCTGATAGGGGATTGTATTGGGAGAGGACACTAGATCAACACGAGTTGGTATAATGTCTGATAGGGGATTGTATTGGGAGAGGACACTAGATCAACACGAGTTGGTATAGTGTCTGATAGGGGATTGTATTGGGAGAGGACACTAGATCAACAACGAGTTGGTATATTGTCTGATAGGGGATTGTATTCTGATAGGGGATTGTATTGGGAGAGGACACTAGATCAACACGAGTTGGTATATTGTCTGATAGGGGATTGTATTGGGAGAGGACACTAGATCAACACGAGTTGGTATATTGTCTGATAGGGGATTGTATTGGGAGAGGACACTAGATCAACACGAGGAGGTATAGTGTCTGATAGGGGATAGATCAACACGAGTTGGTATAATGATAGAGAGGACACTAGATCAACACGAGTTGGTATATTGTCTGATAGGGGATTGTATTGGGAGAGGACACTAGATCAACACGAGTTGGTATATTGTCTGATAGGGGATTGTATTGGGAGAGGACACTAGATCAACACGAGTTGATATATTGTCTGATAGGGGATTGTATTGGGAGAGGACACTAGATCAACACGAGTTGGTATATTGTCTGATAGGGGATTGTATTGGGAGAGGACACTAGATCAACACGAGGGGGTATAGTGTCTGATAGGGGATTGTATTGGGAGAGGACACTAGATCAACACGAGTAGGTATATTGTCTGATAGGGGATTGTATTGGGAGAGGACACTAGATCAACACGAGTTGGTATAATGTCTGATAGGGGATTGTATTGGGAGAGGACACTAGATCAACACGAGTTGGTATAATGTCTGATAGGGGATTGTATTGGGAGAGGACACTAGATCAACACGAGTTGGTATAATGTCTGATAGGGGATTGTATTGGGAGAGGACACTAGATCAACACGAGGAGGTATAGTGTCTGATAGGGGATTGTATTGGGAGAGGACACTAGATCAACACGAGTTGGTATATTGTCTGATAGGGGATTGTATTGGGAGAGGACACTAGATCAACAACATTGGGAGAGGACACTAGATCAACACGAGTTGGTATAATTCTGATAGGGGATTGTATTGGGAGAGGACACTAGATCAACACGAGTTGGTATAGTGTCTGATAGGGGATTGTATTGGGAGAGGACACTAGATCAACACGAGGACACTAGGTATAGTGTCTGATAGGGGATTGTATTGAGAGAGGACACTAGATCAGATCAAGGGGATTGTATTGGGAGAGGACACTAGATCAACACGAGTTGGTATAGTGTCTGATAGGGGATTGTATTGGGAGAGGACACTAGATCAACACGAGTTGGTATATTGTCTGATAGGGGATTGTATTGGGAGAGGACACTAGATCAACACGAGTTGGTATATTGTCTGATAGGGGATTGTATTGGGAGAGGACACTAGATCAACACGAGTTGGTATAGTGTCTGATAGAGGATTGTAGATTGGGAGAGGACACTAGATCAACACGAGTTGGTATAAGAGGACACTAGATCAACACGGGATATGTCTGATAGGGGATTGTATTGGGAGAGGACACTAGATCAACACGAGGGGGTATAGTGTCTGATAGGGGATTGTATTGGGAGAGGACACTAGATCAACACGAGTTGGTATATAATGTCTGATAGGGGATTGTATTGGGAGAGGACACTAGATCAACACGAGTTGGTATATTGTCTGATAGGGGATTGTATTGGGAGAGGACACTAGATCAACACGAGTTGGTATATTGTCTGATAGGGGATTGTATTGGGAGAGGACACTAGATCAACACGAGGGTATAATTGTCTGATAGGGGATTGTATTGGGAGAGGACACTAGATCAACACGAGTTGGTATAATGTCTGATAGGGGATTGTATTGGGAGAGGACACTAGATCAACACGAGTTGGTATATTGTCTGATAGGGGATTGTATTGGGAGAGGACACTAGATCAACACGAGGGGGTATAGTGTCTGATAGGGGATTGTATTGGGAGAGGACACTAGATCAACACGAGTTGGTATATTGTCTGATAGGGGATTGTATTGGGAGAGGACACTAGATCATAATGTCTGATAGGGGATTGTATTGGGAGAGGACACTAGATCAACACGAGTTGGTATAATGTCTGATAGGGGATTGTATTGGGAGAGGACACTAGATCAACACGAGTCAACACGGTATTGCCTGATAGGGGATGATAGGGGATTGTATTGGGAGAGGACACTAGATCAACACGAGGAGGTATATATTGGGAGAGGATAGGGGATTGTATTGGGAGAGGACACTAGATCAACACGAGTTGGTATAATGTCTGATAGGGGATTGTATTGGGAGAGGACACTAGATCAACACGAGTTGGTATAATGTCTGATAGGGGATTGTATTGGGAGAGGACACTAGATCAACACGAGTTGGTATAATGTCTGATAGGGGATTGTATTGGGAGAGGACACTAGATCAACACGAGTTGGTATAATGTCTGATAGGGGATTGTATTGGGAGAGGACACTAGATCAACACGAGTTGGTATAATGTCTGATAGGGGATTGTATTGGGAGAGGACACTAGATCAACACGAGTTGGTATAATGTCTGATAGGGGATTGTATTGGGAGAGGACACTAGATCAACACGAGTTGGTATAATGTCTGATAGGGGATTGTATTGGGAGAGGACACTAGATCAACACGAGGGGTATAATGTCTGATAGGGGATTGTATTGGGAGAGGACACTAGATCAACACGAGTTGGTATAATGTCTGATAGGGGATTGTATTGGGAGAGGACACTAGATCAACACGAGTTGGTATAATGTCTGATAGGGGATTGTATTGGGAGAGGACACTAGATCAACACGAGTTGGTATAATGTCTGATAGGGGATTGTATTGGGAGAGGACACTAGATCAACATGAGGAGGTATAATGTCTGATAGGGGATTGTATTGGGAGAGGACACTAGATCAACACGAGTTGGTATATTGTCTGATAGGGGATTGTATTGGGAGAGGACACTAGATCAACACGAGTTGGTATAATTGTATTGATAGATCAACACGAGTTGGTATTGTCTGATAGGGGAGAGGGAGAGGACACTAGATCAACACGAGGGGGTATAATGTCTGATAGGGGATTGTATTGGGAGAGGACACTAGATCAACACGAGTTGGTATAATGTCTGATAGGGGATTGTATTGGGAGAGGACACTAGATCAACATCAGGGGGTATAATGTCTGATAGGGGATTGTATTGGGAGAGGACACTAGATCAACACGAGTTGGTATAATGTCTGATAGGGGATTGTATTGGGAGAGGACACTAGATCAACACGAGTTGGTATAATGTCTGATAGGGGATTGTATTGGGAGAGGACACTAGATCAACATCAGGGGGTATAATGTCTGATAGGGGATTGTATTGGGAGAGGACACTAGATCAACACGAGTTGGTATAATGTCTGATAGGGGATTGTAGAGGACACTAGATCAACACGAGTAGGTATAATAGGGTATCTGATAGGGGATTGTATTGGGAGAGGACACTAGATCAACACGAGTTGGTATAATGTCTGATAGGGGATTGTATTGGGAGAGGACACTAGATCAACACGAGTTGGTATAATGTCTGATAGGGGATTGTATTGGGAGAGGACACTAGATCAACACGAGTTGGTATAATGTCTGATAGGGGATTGTATTGGGAGAGGACACTAGATCAACACGAGTTGGTATAATGTCTGATAGGGGATTGTATTGGGAGAGGACACTAGATCAACAGTTCAACACGAGTTGGTATAATGTCTGATAGGGGATTGTATTGGGAGAGGACACTAGATCAACATCAGGGGGTATAATGTCTGATAGGGGATTGTATTGGGAGAGGACACTAGATCAACACGAGTTGGTATAATGTCTGATAGGGGATTGTATTGGGAGAGGACACTAGATCAACACGAGTTGGTATAATGTCTGATAGGGGATTGTATTGGGAGAGGACACTAGATCAACACGAGTTGGTATAATGTCTGATAGGGGATTGTATTGGGAGAGGACACTAGATCAACACGAGTTGGTATAATGTCTGATAGGGGATTGTATTGGGAGAGGACACTAGATCAACACGAGTTGGTATAATGTCTGATAGGGGATTGTATTGGGAGAGGACACTAGATCAACACGAGTTGGTATAATGTCTGATAGGGGATTGTATTGGGAGAGGACACTAGATCAACACGAGTTGGTATAATGTCTGATAGGGGATTGTATTGGGAGAGGACACTAGATCAACACGAGTTGGTATATTGTCTGATAGGGGATTGTATTGGGAGAGGACACTAGATCAACACGAGTTGGTATAATGTCTGATAGGGGATTGTATTGGGAGAACACTAGATCAACACGAGTTGGTATAATGTCTGATAGGGGATTGTATTGGGAGAGGACACTAGATCAACACGAGTTGGTATATTGTCTGATAGGGGATTGTATTGGGAGAGGACACTAGATCAACACGAGTTGGTATATTGTCTGATAGGGGATTGTATTGGGAGAGGACACTAGATCAACACGAGTTGGTATAGTGTCTGATAGGGGATTGTATTGGGAGAGGACACTAGATCAACACGAGTTGGTATATTGTCTGATAGGGGATTGTATTGGGAGAGGACACTAGATCAACACGAGTTGGTATATTGTCTGATAGGGGATTGTATTGGGAGAGGACACTAGATCAACACGAGTTGGTATATTGTCTGATAGGGGATTGTATTGGGAGAGGACACTAGATCAATACGAGTTGGTATATTGTCTGATAGGGGATTGTATTGGGAGAGGACACTAGATCAACATGAGTAGGTATGGTATCTGATAGGGGATTGTATTGGGAGAGGACACTAGATCAACACGAGTTGGTATATTGTCTGATTGGGGAGAGGACACTAGATCAACACGAGTTGGTATAGTGTCTGATAGGGGATTGTATTGGGAGAGGACACTAGATCAACACGAGTTGGTATATTGTCTGATAGGGGATTGTATTGGGAGAGGACACTAGATCAACACGAGTATGGTTGTATAGAGGACACTAGATCAACATAGGGGATTGTGTCTGATAGGGGACACTAGATCAACACGAGATCAATAATGTCTGATAATGGATAGGGGATTGTATTGGGAGAGGACACTAGATCAACACGAGGAGGTATATTGTCTGATAGGGGATTGTATTGGGAGAGGACACTAGATCAACACGAGTTGGTATATTGTCTGATAGGGGATTGTATTGGGAGAGGACACTAGATCAACACGAGTTGGTATAATGTCTGATAGGGGATTGTATTGGGAGAGGACACTAGATCAACACGAGTTGGTATAATGTCTGATAGGGGATTGTATTGGGAGAGGACACTAGATCAACACGAGTTGGTATAATGTATAATGTCTGATAGGGGATGTATTGTATTGGGAGAGGACACTAGATCAATAATGTCATAGGGGATTGTATTGGGAGAGGACACTAGATCAACACGAGTATAGTGTCTGATAGGGGATTGTATTGGGAGAGGACACTAGATCAACACGAGTTGGTATAGTGTCTGATAGGGGATTGTATTGGGAGAGGACACTAGATCAACACGAGGTGGTATAGTGTCTGATAGGGGATTGTATTGGGAGAGGACACTAGATCAACACGAGTTGGTATAATGTCTGATAGGGGATTGTATTGGGAGAGGACACTAGATCAGGACACTAGATAAACATGATAGGGGATTGTATTGGGAGAGGACACTAGATCATAATGTCTGATAGGGGATTGTATTGGGAGAGGACACTAGATCAACACGAGTTGGTATATTGTCTGATAGGGGATTGTATTGGGAGAGGACACTAGATCAACACGAGGTGGTATAGTGTCTGATAGGGGATTGTATTGGGAGAGGACACTAGATCAACACGAGTTGATATATTGTCTGATAGGGAATGTATTGGGAGAGGACACTAAATCAACATGAGTTGGTATTTTGTCTGACAGGGGATTGCACTGGGAGAGGACACTAGATCAACACGAGTTGGTATAGTGTCTGATAGGGGATTGTATTGGGAGAGGACACTAGATCAACACTAGATCAGTTGGTATAATGTCTGATAGGGGATTGTATTGGGAGAGGACACTAGATCAACACGAGTTGGTATAATGTCTGATAGGGGATTGTATTGGGAGAGGACACTAGATCAACACGAGTTGGTATAATGTCTGATAGGGGATTGTATTGGGAGAGGACACTAGATCAACACGAGTTGGTATAATGTCTGATAGGGGATTGTATTGGGAGAGGACACTAGATCAACACGAGTTGGTATAATGTCTGATAGGGGATTGTATTGGGAGAGGACACTAGATCAACACGAGTTGGTATAATGTCTGATAGGGGATTGTATTGGGAGAGGACACTAGATCAACACGAGTTGGTATAATGTCTGATAGGGGATTGTATTGGGAGAGGACACTAGATCAACACGAGTTGGTATAATGTCTGATAGGGGATTGGGGATTGTATTGGGAGAGGACACTAGATCAACACGAGGATTATAGTGTCTGATAGGGGATTGTATTGGGAGAGGACACTAGATCAACACGAGTTGGTATATTGTCTGATAGGGGATTGTATTGGGAGAGGACACTAGATCAACACGAGGAGGTATAGTGTCTGATAGGGGATTGTATTGGGAGAGGACACTAGATCAACACGAGTTGGTATATTGTCTGATAGGGGATTGTATTGGGAGAGGACACTAGATCAACACGAGTTGGTATAATGTCTGATAGGGGATTGTATTGGGAGAGGACACTAGATCAACACGAGTTGGTATAATGTCTGATAGGGGATTGTATTGGGAGAGGACACTAGATCAACACGAGTTGGTATAATGTCTGATAGGGGATTGTATTGGGAGAGGACACTAGATCAACACGAGTTGGTATAATGTCTGATAGGGGATTGTATTGGGAGAGGACACTAGATCAACACGAGTTGGTATATTGTCTGATAGGGGATTGTATTGGGAGAGGACACTAGATCAACACGAGTTGGTATATTGTCTGATAGGGGATTGTATTGGGAGAGGACACTAGATCAACACGAGGGGGTATAGTGTCTGATAGGGGATTGTATTGGGAGAGGACACTAGATCAACACGAGTTGGTATATTGTCTGATAGGGGATTGTATTGGGAGAGGACACTAGATCAACACGAGTTGGTATATTGTCTGATAGGGGATTGTATTGGGAGAGGACACTAGATCAACACGAGTTGGTATATTGTCTGATAGGGGATTGTATTGGGAGAGGACACTAGATCAACACGAGTTGGTATAGTGTCTGATAGGGGATTGTATTGGGAGAGGACACTAGATCAACACGAGTTGGTATATTGTCTGATAGGGGATTGTATTGGGAGAGGACACTAGATCAACACGAGGAGGTATAGTGTCTGATAGGGGATTGTATTGGGAGAGGACACTAGATCAACACGAGTTGGTATATTGTCTGATAGGGGATTGTATTGGGAGAGGACACTAGATCAACAACTGATAGGGGATTGTATTGGAGAGGACACTAGATTGGTATAGTGTCTGATAGGGGATTGTATTGGGAGAGGACACTAGATCAACACGAGTTGGTATATTGTCTGATAGGGGATTGTATTGGGAGAGGACACTAGATCAACACGAGTTGGTATAATGTCTGATAGGGGATTGTATTGGGAGAGGACACTAGATCAACACGAGTTGGTATAATGTCTGATAGGGGATTGTATTGGGAGAGGACACTAGATCAACACGAGTTGGTATATTGTCTGATAGGGGATTGTATTGGGAGAGGACACTAGATCAACACGAGGTGGTATAATGTCTGATAGGGGATTGTATTGGGAGAGGACACTAGATCAACACGAGTTGGTATAATGTCTGATAGGGGATTGTATTGGGAGAGGACACTAGATCAACACGAGTTGGTATAATGTCTGATAGGGGATGTCTTGGGAGAGGACATTAGATCAACAGAGGATACTAGAGATCAACACGAGTTGGTATATTGTCTGATAGGGGATTGTATTGGGAGAGGACACTAGATCAACACGAGTTGGTATATTGTCTGATAGGGGATTGTATTGGGAGAGGACACTAGATCAACACGAGTTGGTATAATGTCTGATAGGGGATTGTATTGGGAGAGGACACTAGATCAACACGAGTTGGTATAATGTCTGATAGGGGATTGTATTGGGAGAGGACACTAGATCAACACGAGTTGGTATAATGTCTGATAGGGGATTGTATTGGGAGAGGACACTAGATCAACACGAGTTGGTATAATGTCTGATAGGGGATTGTATTGGGAGAGGACACTAGATCAACACAAGTTGGTATAATGTCTGATAGGGGATTGTATTGGGAGAGGACACTAGATCAACACGAGTTGGTATAATGTCTGATAGGGGATTGTATTGGGAGAGGACATTAGATCAACACGAGTTGGTATAATGTCTGATAGGGGATTGTATTGGGAGAGGACACTAGATCAACATCAGGGGGTATAATGTCTGATAGGGGATTGTATTGGGAGAGGACACTAGATCAACACGAGTTGGTATAATGTCTGATAGGGGATTGGGAGAGGACACTATTGGGAGAGGACACTAGATCAACACGAGTTGGTATAATGTCTGATAGGGGATTGTATTGGGAGAGGACACTAGATCAACACGAGTTGGTATAATGTCTGATAGGGGATTGTATTGGGAGAGGACACTAGATCAACACGAGTTGGTATAATGTCTGATAGGGGATTGTATTGGGAGAGGACACTAGATCAACACGAGTTGGTATAATGTCTGATAGGGGATTGTATTGGGAGAGGACACTAGATCAACACGAGTTGGTATAATGTCTGATAGGGGATTGTATTGGGAGAGGACACTAGATCAACACGAGTTGGTATAATGTCTGATAGGGGATTGTATTGGGAGAGGACACTAGATCAACACGAGTTGGTATAATGTCTGATAGGGGATTGTATTGGGAGAGGACACTAGATCAACACGAGTTGGTATAATGTCTGATAGGGGATTGTATTGGGAGAGGACACTAGATCAACACGAGTTGGTATAATGTCTGATAGGGGATTGTATTGGGAGAGGACACTAGATCAACACGAGTTGGTATAATGTCTGATAGGGGATTGTATTGGGAGAGGACACTAGATCAACACGAGTTGGTATAATGTCTGATAGGGGATTGTATTGGGAGAGGACACTAGATCAACACGAGTTGGTATAATGTCTGATAGGGGATTGTATTGGGAGAGGACACTAGATCAACACGAGTTGGTATAATGTCTGATAGGGGATTGTATTGGGAGAGGACACTAGATCAACACGAGTTGGTATAATGTCTGATAGGGGATTGTATTGGGAGAGGACACTAGATCAACACGAGTTGGTATAATGTCTGATAGGGGATTGTATTGGGAGAGGACACTAGATCAACACGAGTTGGTATAATGTCTGATAGGGGATTGTATTGGGAGAGGACACTAGATCAACAGGAGGTGGTATAGTGTCTGATAGGGGATTGTATTGGGAGAGGACATAGATCAACACGAGGGGGTATAGTGTCTGATAGGGGATTGTATTGGGAGAGGACACTAGATCAACACGAGGGGTATAATGTCTGATAGGGGATTGTATTGGGAGAGGACACTAGATCAACACGAGTTGGTATAATGTCTGATAGGGGATTGTATTGGGAGAGGACACTAGATCAACACGAGTTGGTATAATGTCTGATAGGGGATTGTATTGGGAGAGGACACTAGATCAACACGAGTTGGTATAATGTCTGATAGGGGATTGTATTGGGAGAGGACACTAGATCAACACGAGTTGGTATAATGTCTGATAGGGGATTGTATTGGGAGAGGACACTAGATCAACATCAGTTGGTATAATGTCTGATAGGGGATTGTATTGGGAGAGGACACTAGATCAACACGAGTGGGTATAATGTCTGATAGGGGATTGTATTGGGAGAGGACACTAGATCAACACGAGTTGGTATAATGTCTGATAGGGGATT